>NW_027506888.1:1528692-1611192 GCF_052324685.1 Brachyhypopomus gauderio
ATATTGACATCTGTACCCAGTCATTTGGGAGGAGGAGATGTATTAAGTGTGTGTGTGTGTGTGTGTGTGTGTGTGCTTAGGAGCCTCTTCAAGACGGATAAGGTGGTGGGAAACGCACATTTGAAACTGGAGGCCTTGGAGAATAACTGTGAGATCAGAGAGATTATAGAGGTGAATTACACGCATGCGGTGACACGCCGTGTAAATGGCAGAGTAGCGGTGCATGTCCGATCATATACTCGTCTGAACTGCAGCCAAAAGGGAATTTTTCTCACAAGCACAAACACACAGCCATGACCTCACAATCACAGACAGAGCACACGCACCTTTTTAAAAGAAATATCATAGGACAATCTTCTGTACACAGTTTACACTGAGAAGATCTGTAGAAAGATTGAGTGTGTGTCTGTTTGGGTGTCTGCGCGTTTGTGTGCTTGTACACGATTGTCTGTGCACGCATGAATATGTGTGTATGTGCGTGTGTGTACGTGCGTGTGTGTGCGTGCATGTGTGTACATGCATTTGTATGTACGTGCGTGTGTATGTGTGTGCGTGCATGCGTGTGTGCGTGCATGTGTGTACGTGTGCATACGTGTGTGTGTATACGTGTGTGTGTGTGCGTACATGTGCATGTGTGTGTGTATGTATACACGCGTGTCTGTGCGTGTACACGCATGTGTATGTACGCATGTGTATGTACGCGTGTGTGTACGTGTGCATGTATGTGTATACGTGTGTGTGTTTGTACATGTGTGTGCGTGTACATGTGTGCGCGTGTGTTCTTGCATGTACACGTGTGCGTGCATGTGCATGCATGTGTGCGTGTACATGTGTGAATGTGTACGTGTGTGTGCGTGTATGTGTGTACACGCGTGTGTGTGTGTACACGCGTGTGTGTGTGTACACATGTGTGTGTGCACGTGTGTACATGTGCGTGTATACGTGTGTGTGCGTGTACATGTGTGTGCGTGTACATGTGTGTGCGTGTTTTCTTGCATGTACACGTGTGTGCGTGTTTTCTTGCATGTACACGTGTGTGCGTGCATGTGCATGCGTGTGTGTATGTGTGCGTGTGTGCGTGCGTATGTACTTGTGTGTGCATGTGTATTTGTGTGTGTACATGTACGTGTGTGTGTGTGCATGTGCATGCGTGTGTGTATGTGTGCGTGTGCGTGCGTATGTACTTGTGTGTGCATGTGTATTTGTGTGTGTGCATGTGTACTTGTGTGTGTACATGTACCTGTGTGTGTGTGTGTGCATGTGTACTTGTGTGTGTACATGTACGTGTGTGTGTGTACATGTATGTGTGTGTGTGTGTGTGTGGGTGTGTGCGTGTGTACTTGTGTGTGTGTGTGTGTGTGTGTGTGTGTGTACTTGTGTGTGAACATGTATGTGTGTGTGTCCGCATGCGTGCGTGTGTGTGTACATGTACGTGTGTGTGTGTGTGTGTGTGTGTGTGTGTGTGTGTGTGTACATGTACGTGTGCGTGTGTGTGTACATGTACGTGTGCGTGTGTGTGTACATGTACGTGTGTGTGTGTGTGTGTGTGTGTGTGTGTGTGTGTGTGTTCATGTATGTGTGTGTGTCCACATGCGTGCGTGTGTGTGTACATGTACGTGTGTGTGTGTGTGTGTGTGCGAGTAGGTGCTGGATGGGCGCAAGCCGACAGGCGGGAAGCTGGAGGTGCGTGTGAGGATCAGAGAGCCTCTCGGAGGAGCCCAGCTGCAGTCCGTCACGGAGAAGTGGCTGGTCCTGGACCCGCCCACCATCACGCCGGACACAGAGAGACACAGGGAGAGAGAACACGTATGTACACACTAAGAACACACATATACACACAAACGAGAGTGTGGATATGTACAGAGAGAAACCAGAATGTGCACATAGGTGGAGACACAGAGCTTTAAAGCAGAGCTGTCAGAACAGGGCCCTGATTATAAATTTGGCTTAAATCATCACTGTACGCCCCAGAGCAAACCAGACTCCCCCTCACTGTACCACACGTTCCTGCTCGCACTGCTTAAATGCACCTTGTTCTCCTGCTTACACGATTAAGAGATGAAAAGATGCACGTCGGAGCCAGAAACCAAAGCCTGTAATAGCAGGAAGCATTCAGAGCCCCGGGACTTCTGTGCAGGCACCCGGTGTCGTCTAGATCTGAGCCTAACCGCCTTCTGACCTCTGACCTGCGCCAACCTGGCACTGGCATGGCTGAGCCCAGCCTGTTGATCCAGATAGAGCTGGATCAGATCAGCAAGCAGAGGCAGACTGCGTCAGACATGACACAGTACATGACACATGCGTGCGTACGTGCTTGTGTGCTTGTGTGCGCGTGTGCGTGTGTGTGTGTGTGTATAGCACTTATGACACACACTTCATCATACACACCCCAACATGCATGCCCACACGTTTATACATACACACATGCACAAACAGACCCGCAGCCCACACCACACACTACACACTGCAACACACTCAAAGCTCCACACCTAGTTCTCTGGCACACTCCTGGGTCACCTCTACATCACTCATGGTTGTCATGTGGTTGAGGAGTTGCTGTTCGATTATGTTTGCTTGTGTGGGCACGCGTCCCGGGACATCGGAGGAGACGCAGCGCGGGGTTGTATTACACATGCCTGGGGCAGCACCACGGGGCCTCCACCTGCACGGGGGTGGAAGGCTTTTAGTTTTGGGGGGGGGGGGGGGGTGGGGGGGGTGGAGAGAAAAAAGGGAGAGAGGGAAGAGAAAAGGGAGAGAGGGGTGTTAAGAGTGTTAATCTCATCTACATTTGTGTTTCACAGGCTCCGGCCAAGACCAAATCCCAAAATGATCACGGAAAAAATTTTCATAGAAGGTAACAGCCTGTGTGTGTATGTGTGTGTGCATGTGTACATGCCAGAGTTTGTGTGTGTGTGTGTGTGTGTGTGTGTGTGTGTGTGTGTGTGTGTGTGTGTGTGTGTGTGTGTGTGTGTGTGTGTGTGTGTGTGTGTGTGTGTGTGTGTGTGTGTGTGTGTGTGTGGAGAATTCCCTTCATGAGTATTTGATTCAGGCACCTGTAGGGGTCACTATCAGGCAGGCGTAGGGCAGCTGTTAACGGGTTATTCACATATGGTGCACAGCAGGAGCCAGAGCAGAAAACTCCTTTAATTAAACGCAGTTAAGCTTGTGTGTTTGTGTTTAAAAGCACATGGTTCACAAACTGGTGATCTGCTGCTCTATAAAATACCAAAGGCTGCATTCTGTCTCCATGTTTACTCCATGTTTACTCCCTTACCGGAGTTCTCAGTGGATGAGGAATCCAGGCACAGGCTATACCTAATTCAATTCTCAGTACTTAACAGTTTGCATGTATGTGTGTGAGTATGTGTGTGTGTGTGTGTGTGTGTGTGTGTGTGTGTGTGTGTGTGTGTGTGCTGGTCTCACCTTTTTCTGTCTATTCCAGTTTCTCCCCTCCTAAGTACAAACTCCACAGCTTCAGTCTCCTCAACTATGACAAAGAAAGACTTGAGAGAAAGGTATGTGTGTGTGTGTGTGTGTGTGTGTGTGTGTGTGTGTGTGTGTGTGTGTGTGTGTGTTAGTGAGCAGTGTGTGTGTGTGTGTGTTAGTGAGCAGTGTGTGTGTGTGTGTGTTAGTGAGCAGTGTGTGTGTGTGTGTGTGTGTGTGTGTGTGTGTGTGTGTGTGTGTGTGTGTGTGTGTGTGTGTGTGTGTGTGTGTGTGTGTGTGTGTGCATGCATGTCCTATGTACCATTACACTGGTATTAGATGTTGAGTAGTGTGAGCAGCTTGTCAGTTACTTCTGTCAATCACAGATTGGAGACTATACAAAAAACCGGCGGGACCCACCACCTGATCTAATAAACCAGCATAAGGATGTTTGCCACCGGCTGCACTGGCAGAAATCCTACCTGGAGAGAGGAACCTCATCTGCACTAGCAGGTACCACACACACACACACACACACACACACACACACACGCACGCACACACGCACACACATGTACACATATATACACATACACACGCACGTACACATGCAGATACAGACAAATATCACTATGGCGTCTGTCTTCTGTCTGTATCAGAGTACGACAGTGTGCTGAGGAGGTTTGCTCATGGTCTTGCTGATTCAGTCAAGAAATTTTCCAGTGAAGGCAACAGAGTGAGTAATACACACCCAAGCATGTATGTGCACGCATACACACACACGCACACACGCACACACACACACAGACACACACACACACACAGACACACACACACACACACACACACACACAGACACACGCGCGCCAATGCAAATAAATGGCCGCAAAAAAGTTGGCATTTTTCTTACTCTCACATAATCCCTGTCTGAATTCCCCCTTTCTTTCTTTCTCTCTCTCGCTTTCTCTCTCTCACACACACACACTCCCTTCTTTCATTCTCTTTCTCACACACACACACACACACACACATACACACACACACACACACACACACATTTTTTCTCTCTGGACAGGAAGCAGCTAAAGATGCACTGGGGAGACTTAAAATGGTGGAGAATGAAGTAAGATCACACGATTACTGTCAATTCCTGACTACTGAGGCCATATATTCACACACACACACACTCTAACTCCACCCCCTCTCTCTCTCTCTCTTAGATGGAATCTCTCAGGAGACGGCGCGGTGTGTGAGCATGCAGGAAGATGGAGTTGCACTGTGGGCAGTTCCCACACAGCACCAGACACTCACTCACACACTGACACATGTTTCCAACATACACTCCATGTCTTGACTGGTCTTTGTACACACACACACACACACACACACACACACACACACACACACACCTCCTCTTGACATCCTCTATAGGTCTGCAGCCTCACTGTCTAACAACTGAATTCTCCCACACACACTCACTGGGATTGTGTGTGTGCGTTCAGTAAACTCTTGCAGTGAAAATGCAGGTCTGGGCTCAGCTGCATCTACAGAGAAATATTTTTCACTTCATTATTCATTACACTGTAGAGGTTCAACCCTGATCCCAGACCAGCACACTAAAGGGTTTGACATATATGAAACAGCAGTGGTCATAAATCAGTACCAAAACTGGGCTTTTTATGAGATAATGACGTATGAACTTCAAAAATGGTTTGCACATTGACTAGACACTACGGAACTGTAACAGAAGCGCTCATTACCACAATGATTTTGATCACTTTCTGCCCATCCCCCACTGTGTGAGCGCGTGTGTTATTCACCCATGTTCTCTGAGACACACATTAACAACAGTCATGCACAGGAATGTATTGAGGTAGTGAAACCACAAGAGGAGGGTGTAGTTCAGAACCGGCACAACCCTGGGTCCTGGAGGGTGTAGTTCAGAACTGGTGTGCCCCTTGGTTCTGTAGGGTGTAGTTCAGAACCGGAGCGCCCCTGGGTCCCAGAGGGTGTAGTTCAGAACTGGCCTAGAGCCATACTGCTGCAGCTGCTCCCTCCATCTGCGTCTCCGCCCGCCCCCCAGGGCCTGGGCCATACAGCGAGAACAGGGCGCTCAAAACATGAAAAGATTTCACTGCGTGTGAAAAATTAATTCTTTGGTTTTGGGTGTGATGTTTTAACGCAGCAGCCAAACCCTGCAGGCTGGTGTATCTCCAGCATGGCCAACTAGTTTGCATTGATAAGACAAACTCCCTTCAGCAAGGTATTTAGAGGGTAGAATCTGTGTTTCTCTAGAACTAGTTACCGTGACAACCACCTGTGCTACTCCTGTGTTGTCTTCTCCATGTAACGGGACAATCGCAAAACAACACACACTCTCTCCTCCCTTACCCTTACACTCATTTACTGGAGATGTCATTGGGTTTTGGGTTTGTAACCTTTTTATTTGCGTTTCTCCATAATGGTTATGGCAATCGGTATAAATGTATTTATGTATGTATTTTTGAACACAAATGTAATATTGTGTGTATCTGTAGGGATTATGTGTACTGATAAAATTACTGCAGAATTACTTATTTTGGACAAATGACTTGCTCATTAAAATATCTCAATTATCATTTTGTAGCGTGTGTATGAGGGGCTGTTGGAGGACGTCAGAAGTAGGAGGGAGTTGAACAGTATTTATTTTTCCTCTCAATACGAGTTCACAGTGCCGTTTGAGTTAAAGTGAGAGGTCTGTTCTTTACTCAAACACTGCATCACGACAGAACAGCACGTTTTCTAACATCTGTTTAGTCTGAATATACGTCCTGTTAAATAAACCCGTCTGTCTCAATGGTTAGTTTAACACCCAGCCATCCAAGCTATGGTTAAGCTTAAACACTTAAATATTAAATTGGTACCCCTCGCCAAAAAATAAGCCCTGCATCTCTAGTGTGTGAGCGCGCGTACATAAACGGGAGCGCGCCTGAAGACCGAAAGTGGGCGTTGCCAAGAACCAACGTTTCCTGTCGAAGTAAGCACGTGGTTTCCGTGTGTGTCAGCGCGAGAGCGACCGCTATTCAAGTCCTCCGGTGCGCGTTTTCACTGTGTAGCCCTTTAAATCGCACCCACACCTCGCGATTCACATTTCCCCGTCTTCAGCAGCCCACTACTCGAAGACAGTGACACTACCCCGACGAGTGGCGCTGTCTGGCCCGCTGTCACGCGTGTGTTTTTTTTAATAACGTTCAGCAGCGCTGCAGTTTAGGTACGAAGCAGGTCATGACGCTGGAAGCGATCCGGTACCGGATCGGGTCTTTACAGATCCTCAACCAGCTCCTGTTGCCGCACGAGACGGTGTTCGAAGAGATCCGTTCGGTGCAGGACGGCTACGAGGCTATTAAATCCATGAAGGTAGGAGGAGACCGCCACGCCAGGTCCTTTACGTCTTCCGTGTTGGCCTTTTTTTCTGTTCGCGTGTCGCTGCACAGCACGAGAGGTTGCGTGAAGATCGCTGGGGCGCGAGGCAGATGTTTCTTTGTGTCAAGCGAGAGCACGGGGTCGCGCTTTTGTTCGCGCGTACGCGTGTCTGTGTGATCTGCATAGCCGCTTGAGCTGCCCTCGAACCGCACGTTTGACGTCGGGGTCCGTGAATGGACGCCAAGGGCGTGCTTGGAGAGCGGTATAAACCGTGAAGACCACGGAATACATCCTACACCGTCTCTTCATCTCAGACAGAATGGTCGAAAACTAAAAACATCTCATCTTTGAATATATCCTTGCATCCAGGATCATATTTAACCTCAATAATTTTATACTTTTCTGGAACACTTTGTGAATGTCGTATCATCAGTGAATCGCGGTTTAGTTGATGTTCTACGCCTCGTGAATATTGCACCCCGTTACAGCAAACCTGCTCCATGCATTATTGATACATCTGGCTCCCCTCCCACTCCGCCTGTTGTAGTTCATCTCATCCGCTTCTGTAGGCTCTCACCTTTCCCAGACCACATAAGTGGCAGCACTTGCAATTTTTTTTATTCATAAGCAGTTGCAGAAGGGCTGTGCTCCTGGTCAGTCATATATTTTGTCCCCTAGATTTGCTTTGTGGCCAGATGAAACTGTATCACACATGGGCTGCTGTGTGTCCCAGTCATTTCCTCAAAGATGTCACAGTTGGGCAAACGTGGATTATGTCATAATGAGCCAAACTTTACTCACAAAAAAAACGAAAAAGATATCATCATGGCATCCTCTTTTCCTGGCACATGATGGCATAACAACACATTATGATGTGTGGACACAGAACTGTGTAGCGCCATCAGTACACATGCTCATGTCATCACTGCTAATACCCAAATCACTCCAACTTATCACCATCAGTGATTTCAGTGTCGGGAGTGATTTCTACTATTAGTATTTGTAAACAATAGTGATTTAATTAAACAAGTAGTGTGAACTACTTGGAGCAGTTTTGAAGACTTTTCCCTGACTGGTTTTCAGGCTGAAAGGGAATATATTGATCGAGACAATGAGGTGTTTTTTTTTTATTTTATATTAACGCACCAATTAGTATACCAGTGGTAATCCCATTGTCTACTGACCTTTAACCTATCAGGTACGTGGTGCTCCTGCCATCGCCATTGTGGGCTGCCTGAGCTTGGCCGTGGAGCTGCGGGCAGGCGCGGGGGGCGATGATCCCGTGACCTTTATCCGGGAGTCTCTGTGCCACCTGACGTCAGCGCGGCCTACAGCCGTCAACATGGGGCGAGCCGCTCAGGAGTTGATGGAGTTCACGGAGAACGAGAGCATGGAGAAGAGTGGAGAGCAACTTCGTGGGAGGTGAGCGGGGGAAGGGCATGGGAGAGGGCGGAGCTGGGGAGGGGGGAGGAGTCTGAGGGGGGGGGGGCTGACGGATGGGGCGGAGCTGAGGATGGGAAAAGAGGTGAGAGGGAGAAAGCAAAAGGGTGGGGATGAGAAAAAACAGAACAGAAAATAAGACAATAATGTATTCATGGAGGTAAACATGTCAGTTCCATTAATAGGAACCAATGCTAAATTAGTAAACCTGCCACACGCTCCAATGTTGTACACCTCCCCAGAGCATCTGAAGCTGCTCCCTGGAGATGGAGGGAGAGATGGAGGGGAAAGAGAACAGAACCTGCTGTAGTACTGCAGTACACTGGACACTGGTGATAACTAACGGTGTTTAACAGTGAACCCAGTGAGCCTCAGTGGCGATAGAGGATATGTGTGTATACTATAAAGCAGGGGTAATCAATTAAATCTTTCCGCGGTCCATTTTTGGCAGATAGCTCAGACCTTAGGTCCGGGTCCGCGGTGGCGAACGAAAGTTGTTGAGCGGTGAGCGGGGGGGGCGTAATACTCAAATGGGTGGTCCGCCATTTGGTGATACCTGCTATAGAGTATATATATATATATATATATATATATATATATATATATATATATATATATATATATATATATATATATATGAGAGGTGAGTAGTATAGATTATATATGAATATAGAGTATATGTGAGTATATAGTCATTGTGTATATATAGTATAGATATGTGTATAGAGTATATGTGAGTATATAGTCATTGTGTATATATAGTATAGATATGTGTATAGAGTATATGTGAGTATATAGTATAGAGCAGAGCTTCAGAATGTTGGAGTGCTGGTGTTTTCTCTCACTCCAGGTTCACTCCAGAGACCGTGAAAATGATCAAATATTTTCCACAGTTAGAGTGCTTAATGGTGAATACTGGTACAGTGAGGTTATAACTGTCACAAAGGATTCGATATAAAATCCAAAAAGACACCTGTCTTCTAGTTTGCAGGGGCATGTCCCACAAGACGTAAGTAGACTAAACAATATTTTCTGTTTGGGGGGATAACTTTTTTTTTTCAAAATTGTTGCTTTCTGCTGCCGAATTCCCCTCAGTTCAGTTAAACTCGACCCCTTTCCTTGAGTGTTTTAATCTCATTGTATCTCAAACGAAGAGCTCACGTGTGGTGCAGATTAAATCAGGTTTGATTGAGGGGCGAGGGTGAGTGGGGACTGGAGACACTGGAGACGGAGCGGAGACACTGGCGAGCGCTGCCTGCAGAATAAGAGAAGCTACGTGGTGATTAACACCAGGAGGGTTCTGCTGCTCCAAACCACTCACATATTCTGGTCCAGAGAATATGTGTATAGTACAGAGTATAGAGCTTGTAGTGTAGTAATAGAGAATAGGGGATTATAAGTATAGACTCTATACTCAAGTTTACACTCTGTACTATACATATATACTCTATACTATAGAGTATATGTGTTAAGTACAGTGTATTGGGGCTTGTAGTATAGTATAGAGTATAGGTGTATAGTATAGAGTATAGGTGTATAGTATAGAGTATAGGTGTATAGTATAGAGTATAGGTGTATAGTATAGAGTATAGGTGTATAGTATAGAGTATAGGTGTATAGTATAGAGTATAGGTGTATAGTATAGAGTACAGGTGTATAGTACAGAGTATAGGTGTATAGTATAGAGTATTGGGGCTTGTAGTATAGTATAGAGTATAGGTGTATAGTACAGAGTATAGATGTGGCAGGTAATTTTCACATTCATTTGGGACTCACTATGTTTTTTACTGACTAATGCACTAATGCACCTCTTGGCCTCTCTGCAGTGTGATTGGCTGGATTGAGGAGATGTTGGAACGGGATGTAGATGATAATAGGAAGATCGGTAACTATGGCGCCCAGCACATTCTATCAGGAGTGCCAAGAGACTCTGTCACCATCCTCACACACTGCAACACCGGAAGTCTCGCTACAGCCGGATATGGAACTGCACTTGGTCGGTGCCCCTTTGAATGTCTTTCTGTGTATTTCTATATGTGTCCCTCTGGGTGTCCCTGTGGGTGTCTGAACTAATATTATGGGTTCATCGTTAGGTTGCCCAAATCCCTTGGCACAGTTTTATTAAATAAATAATCTATCAGTTACCAGATACTAATGGAATCCAGGTCAGACTGGCTGTAGTTTAAAATGTATTACTGTATATTAATATGTGTGACTTTGTGTGTGTGTGTGTCTGTGTACATGTGTCTCTGTGTGTGTGTGTGTGTGTGTGTGTGTTTGTTTCTCTGAGTATTTTTCTGTACGTGTGTGTTTCTGAATGTGTGCGTGCACCTGTGTGCGCATGTACGTGTGTGTTTGTGCGTGTGTGTGGGTGTGTGTGTGTGCGTGTGTGTGTGTGAATGCATTGTCCGTGCAGGTGTGGTGCGCTCACTGCACTCCCTGGGCCGTCTGAAGCGCCTGTACTGTACGGAGACGAGGCCGTACAACCAGGGCGCCAGACTCACAGCCTATGAGGCAGTGGCTGAAGGCTTCCCCGCCACACTCATCACAGACAGCATGGCTGCACTCGCCATGAGGGAGAAGGCCATCTCTGGTGAGGGAGTGTGAGAGTGTGAGAGTGTGAGAGTGTGAGAGTGTGAGAGTGTGGGAGTGTGGGAGTGTGGGAGTGTGGGAGTGTGGGAGTGTGGGAGTGTGGGAGTATGGGAGTGTGGGAGTGTGGGAGTGTGGGAGTGTGTGAGTGTGTGAGTGTGTGAGTGTGGGAGTATGGGAGTATGGGAGTGTGTGAGTGTGTGAGTGTGTGAGTGTGTGAGTGTGGGAGTATGGGAGTATGGGAGTGTGGGAGTGTGGGAGTGTGGGAGTGTGGGAGTGTGGGAGTGTGGGAGTGTGGGAGTGTGGGAGTGTGGGAGTGTGTGAGTGTGTGAGTGTGTGAGTGTGTGAGTGTGTGAGTGTGGGAGTGTGGGAGTGTGTGAGTGTGTGAGTGTGTGAGTGTGTGAGTGTGGGAGTGAGGGAGTGAGGGAGTGTGTGAGTGAGGGAGTGTGTGAGTGAGGGAGTGTGTGAGTGAGGGAGTGTGGGAGTGAGGGAGTGTGGGAGTGTGGGAGTGTGGGAGTGTGGGAGTGTGGGAGTGTGGGAGTGAGGGAGTGAGGGAGTGAGGGAGTGAGGGAGTGTGGGAGTGTGGGAGTGAGGGAGTGAGGGAGTGTGGGAGTGTGGGAGTGAGGGAGTGAGGGAGTGAGGGAGTGAGGGAGTGTGGGAGTGAGGGAGTGAGGGAGTGAGGGAGTGAGGGAGTGTGGGAGTGTGTGAGTGTGTGAGTGTGTGAGTGTGGGAGTGTGGGAGTGTGGGAGTGTGGGAGAAAGTCAAAGTGAGGCAAATTTGCCTGTCTGTCAGGAACTGCTAGACTGATTTATTTTGTTACCAACATCTTTGTGTGTGTCTGTGTCTGTGTCTGTGTCTGTGTCTGTGTCTGTGTCTGTGTAGCTGTGGTTGTTGGAGCAGACCGGGTTGTAGCTAACGGTGACACGGCGAACAAAGTGGGCACGTACCAGCTAGCTATTGCTGCAAAGCATCATGGGATACCATTCTATGTGGCTGCGCCCAGCACGTCATGTGATCTGACTCTGGAGAGTGGACGTGAAATCGTGATGGAAGAGCGACCAGCAGAAGAGCTCACCAGCATCAGCGGCGTCCCAGTGGCTGCACCAGGTGTGTGTGTGTGTGTGTGTGTGTGTGTGTGTGTGTGTGTGTGTGTGTGTGTGTGTGTGTGTGTGTGTGTGTGTGTGTGTGTGTGCTCGTGTGTGTGCTCGTGTGTGTGCTCGTGTGTGTGCTCGTGTGTGTGTGTGTCTGTGTGTGTCTGTGTGTGTCTGTGAGAGTGTGTGTGTGTGTGTGTGTGTGTGTGTGCTCGTGTGTGCTCGTGTGTGTGTGTGTGTGTGTGTGTGTGTGTGTGTGTGCAGGGGGGAGGTGGGGGGTGCATATATATAAGCAATACAGGGGTGTCGGTGGTGCATTTAAAAATATCTCATTCGAGCTTGTGTGTTTAATCATGAGTTTAAATTGGCAACTTGTATTTGTGGTGGTGTGTCTCACACACAAGCATGAAAAAGATGAAAGCTATCACGACAGCAGGGTGAGAGCTGAGACTATACTGAGCTAGCTTTAATTAAACACGTGTGTGTGTGTGTGTGTGTGTGTGTGTGTGTGTGTGTGTGTGTGTGTGTGTGTGTGTGTGTGTGTGTGTGTGCGCACGCTGCCAGCCTGTGTGGCGGCAGCTTAATTAAAGGAAGAGGGTTTAATAGCTGTGTGGTGTCTGGGGAGGCTGAGCCACCAGCACTGCTGCCTTGGCTACACTGATCTGAGACCAGCTGTACTCTGCAGCAGCGGGACGGCTCAGCATTCACACACAGACAAATAGGATCCTAGATCAGCATGGGAAGCATTTTTTTTGGCCTGGTGAAATATGTCACACTGTTTATATCTGAGGAAAGGTCTAATGCAACAGGATCAGTAAAAGTGTGATTAAATGAATACAGGTTATGAGTGTGTGTTCAGACCAACATTAATACAGGTTATGAGTGTGTGTTCAGACCAACATTAATACAGGTTATGAGTGTGTGTTCAGACCATCATTAATACAGGTTATGAGTGTGTGTTCAGACCATCATTAATACAGGTTATGTGTGTGTGTTCAGACCATCATTAATACAGGTTATGTGTGTGTGTTCAGACCAACATTAATACAGGTTATGTGTGTGTGTTCAGACCAACATTAATACAGGTTATGTGTGTGTGTGTTCAGACCAACATTAATACAGGTTATGTGTGTGTGTGTTCAGACCAACATTAATACAGGTTATGAGTGTGTGTTCAGACCAACATTAATACAGGTTATGAGTGTGTTCAGACCAACATTAATACAGGTTATGAGTGCGTGTTCAGACCAACATTAATACAGGTTATGAGTGTGTGTTCAGACCATCATTAATACAGGTTATGAGTGTGTGTTCAGACCATCATTAATACAGGTTATGAGTGTGTGTTCAGACCATCATTAATACAGGTTATGAGTGTGAGTTCAGACCATCATTAATACAGGTTATGAGTGTGTGTTCAGACCATCATTAATACAGGTTATGAGTGTGTGTTCAGACCAACATTAATACAGGTTATGAGTGTGTTCAGACCATCATTAATACAGGTTATGTGTGTGTTCAGACCAACATTAATACAGGTTATGAGTGTGTGTTCAGACCAACATTAATACAGGTTATGAGTGTGTGTTCAGACCAACATTAATACAGGTTATGAGTGTGTGTTCAGACCAACATTAATACAGGTTATGAGTGTGTTCAGACCAACATTAATACAGGTTATGAGTGTGTGTTCAGACCATCATTAATACAGGTTATGAGTGTGTGTTCAGACCATCATTAATACAGGTTATGAGTGTGTGTTCAGACCATCATTAATACAGGTTATGAGTGTGTGTTCAGACCATCATTAATACAGGTTATGAGTGTGTTCAGACCATCATTAATACAGGTTATGTGTGTGTGTTCAGACCAACATTAATACAGGTTATGAGTGTGTTCAGACCATCATTAATACAGGTTATGTGTGTGTGTGTTCAGACCAACATTAATACAGGTTATGTGTGTGTGTGTTCAGACCAACATTAATACAGGTTATGAGTGTGTGTTCAGACCAACATTAATACAGGTTATGTGTGTGTGTGTTCAGACCAACATTAATACAGGTTATGAGTGTGTGTTCAGACCAACATTAATACAGGTTATGAGTGTTCGTTCAGACCAACATTAATACAGGTTATGAGTGTGTGTTCAGACCAACATTAATACAGGTTATGAGTGTGTGTTCAGACCAACATTAATACAGGTTATGAGTGTGTGTTCAGACCAACATTAATACAGGTTATGAGTGTGTGTTCAGACCAACATTAATACAGGTTATGAGTGTGTGTTCAGACCAACATTAATACAGGTTATGAGTGTGTGTTCAGACCAACATTAATACAGGTTATGAGTGTGTGTTCAGACCATCATTAATACAGGTTATGAGTGTGTGTTCAGACCAACATTAATACAGGTTATGTGTGTGTTCAGACCAACATTAATACAGGTTATGAGTGTGTGTTCAGACCAACATTAATACAGGTTATGAGTGTGTGTTCAGACCATCATTAATACAGGTTATGAGTGTGTGTTCAGACCATCATTAATACAGGTTATGAGTGTGTGTTCAGACCAACATTAATACAGGTTATGAGTGTGTGTTCAGACCAACATTAATACAGGTTATGAGTGTGTGTTCAGACCAACATTAATACAGGTTATGAGTGTGTGTTCAGACCAACATTAATACAGGTTATGAGTGTGTGTTCAGACCAACATTAATACAGGTTATGAGTGTGTGTTCAGACCAACATTAATACAGGTTATGAGTGTGTGTTCAGACCAACATTAATACAGGTTATGTGTGTGTGTGTGTTCAGACCAACATTAATACAGGTTATGAGTGTGTGTTCAGACCAACATTAATACAGGTTATGAGTGTGTGTTCAGACCAACATTAATACAGGTTATGAGTGTGTGTTCAGACCAACATTAATACAGGTTATGTGTGTGTGTTCAGACTAACATTGATCTCCCACCCCACCTCCCTGTCTCTCTCTCATTCCGCTGCCCCCTCCTTCTCTGGTTCTCTCCCTCTGTAGGGATTGATGTGTGGAATCCTGCGTTTGATGTGACTCCTCATCAGCTGATCACGGGGGGTATAATCACTGAACTGGGGGTGTTCCTTCCCTCAGAACTGCAGGCCGCTCTCACAGGCAGACTCACCGCTCTGTAGGGCTACAGCACCCCCACAGGCCCGGGTGTATTAGTGCACCTTAATAACCACTCAGATCTTGATCTCATGCCCTCTCTCTCTCTCTCTCTCTCTCTCGCTTTCTCTCTCTCTCTCGCTTTCTCTCTCGCTTTCTCTCTCTCTCTCTCTCTCTCTCTCTCTCTCTCTCGCCCTGTTTTTATCACTTCACAGAGGTGGAAGTTACAACTTCATTTTAAATATATACACACACGTTGGCATGGCAGGTGACAACTTGATGCTTACATACACAAAGACTCACACCCAATGTCGCACTGAAGTGAATTTACAGTTTTCCTTCACTCTAATATATGGCAGAACCCAGGGACGTTTATGAATATCACACCACACGTACCATCTCAACACACTGTGTTCTTTCTCATTTGTGTTCTTTTTATCTTCCTTCCTCTCTTTTTCTTCTCTCCATGTTTCTCTTTCTCTCACTTTCATGCTCAGCTCCAGTCCTTAATGAGAGGTTCATGTCAGAGAGACACCCAGCGAACCAGAACCCGTAGTCATGATTAGATGATTTTTTTAGTTAAGCTAAATATTATTCATTACTAGCTTTAATAAATTTTTGATCACATATGTGAACATATTTCTTGTTACATGTAGACTCCTAAGCAGGTGTCGTATTGGCTTAGCTTAATGGATATCCAACGTTGGCTCCCCAGGAAATAAGGGTTTTATGGAAGTGTACATATGTACAAAATTAGCATTGATTTGCATATCTGAAAGCATGTCCCCAATGAAGAGCACTGATCTCTAAATTAATGTGACTGATAGAAGCCACTCAAAATGTTATATTAACATTTGTTTTGATGTCTGAATTTCAGTGTTGACAGTGGTGACAATTTAACCCTCCCCCAAAATATCTTAAAATAACCAGTAGCTAATATAATAGTTATCATTTCTAAAGAAGCTGTCCGGTATTGTCTGTCATAGTGGACAATCCCCATCTATGTTACATGTTTAGCAAGTAGTGAACCATTTTTTAAGAGGGGTTGAGATGTACATCTTAACAAATGCTAATGTAAAGTTGGGATAGTCAGCATGACGGAACGGTGCTATGGAGCTAGACATTATACGATACCTCACTACATTACCCAGAATCCTCTACTCTTGTGGAACACTAGCTGCTTGTGATTGGTTGTGGCGTTTTGTTTCCCTAGTGCAAAGTGTGGTCCTATGTCATGTCACTGCCCATACATGGGCACTCGTGTTCTAATAATCCAGATAAACCAGACTGATTCCCCATTCAGTGGCCTATAGTCAGGCAGTGTTTTATGTTGTAGTACTAAACCCCTGAGCCAGTTAGTGAGCATTCTGCTGACCTGAATGACTTGGTTCTGATGTGTATAAAACCTGGATTGGTTGGCAGACCAGTTTATCCTCTGATTGAAATGACTTTTGGCTGTGTGGCTACGTTCAGATTAGAGGTGATGGCTGTTAATATATACTGAATGTAAGGAGGACAGTTCTCCTCGCTGCCTTACACCATCAAAAAAAAAAGAATATGAAGAAACAAAACAATTGAGGAAAGTTGCCATGGAAACCCCTTCCTCTGTTTACATCCTTCACTCCGCACTTGCATTCTCCTCTTCCTCCCTTTCAGCCCTGATATAACAAGATGTAGGATTAAAACGATAGAATACTATCGAACTCTATTGACCGAGGCAGTCAAATCACATGTTTATTCCAAACCGAGACCTGCACACCATTCTTCAGAAACATCGTGGTGTTTAGATCACCTTCTAAAGACAAGTAGTGCTGCTCTTCTTACACATTACAGTGTTCTTTGCATTTTGAGGTGATACTTTAAAGCAACATCTCTGTTGTGGTTTCATTTTTAAAGTTTTAATTTGAATAGCTTTTTAAAATAGTTTTTAGGCTTTTATTTTGTAGGAGGAAAATGTTGACCCAAGAGTCACTGTACACAATATGTAGCAATTCTGTGGCCATCTGTGTGATCACTAGATTTCATATTCATTGCAGAAGTATGAGAATTGGTTACCTTTCATTTCTCTTCACCCTCATTATTGTTTAGCTGTGATCTGTTTATATGTACACACACACACAAACACGTGTGTGTATGTATGTATGGTCTTGGTGATTTTAAAAGCTTTTATGGGAAGGCCTTCTTCATACAGGATGCATCTTACCACACCAAAGAGCATGTGTCAGATCCCAGACTACACGGGCTAGTCCCAACCCTGTGTTCTCACTTTGTCCTAGTCTCACACAGCTAAGGCACTAAGGCAGCTAAACAGAATTAAAAGTGTGGCTTCCTTAAAAAGGGAGCTTGCATACCTGAGACTCCTTAATTGGGGCCATGGTTCACTTTAGAATCTTGTTCTAGTTCTAATTTGCATACCTCTGGCTGTGGATCAAAATAGCCAAACCTTAAGTCTAGTTCATGTCTGACTTTTGACTTTGGAGCACCATATTTTAAATTCAAATGCAAATTCCTATTTTTGATTAGCCTGACTATCAATAATGACCACATCTGCTACAGAGTGACCGGTTCAGGGTGGGTCATCCTGGATCATAACTGTTCTGAGCTGTTGTGTAAAGGTTACAGAACAAGGTGACGAATCCACTAGTTTAGATCGCCGTAGAAACCACGTTACAGCCAGCGTGGAACTGGTGCCAACATGGGAAGATCACAGTAGAAAATGTCTTGGTGTGTCAAAATGATGGATGAAGGAAAAAGCTGTAGACGTTCTGACTGACAGGGAGCGTCTACCTCTGGTGCCAAATGACAGTGTTGTGTGCTTGATACTGATGTAAAGAGGGTGTGTCCGCGATTCTTTCGACCAATGGGATGTGCTCTTGATGGTTGACTGCGTCGGTTTGAGAAGACCTCCCCGTGCTTGTGTTTCATCATGTTTATTATGACTGGCAATCACAGATAAGTTTTGTATAATGTGGAAATAGCTGAACAAATTAAATGACTGGATTTTTTAATACATATGTATATGAATATAATACTGTATACTGCATACATGGACTACGAAACATCCCTTTCACATCAGACCAATAAAGAACAAGGAAGTGATGACATTCTGGAGTATCTTTGTATAAGTAGATTACAAATTAGCTGAAAACTGAAAATGGAAAATGTGGTTGTGTTATTGCATAGTAATAATTTGAGAACCTTACTAGGTAGGTACACTGATGCATCCATCTGTATAAGCCTAGTGTTATGAACTGAATCTGGTGTAAGTTATATGTAGTTAATTTAAATGTTTAGACCTTATATTTATATATAGGCAAAGACTATATACTTTAAATAACTTCATCTGATTCTATTTTTTAGGAAATTACAGTGTAAATTACAACATGGTGACATCACAACAAAATTAAAAAACTAAAATATGCAGCAAAAACACAAGAATAGTCTTACACGGCGATTCAATATGGTTGATAAAACGTGTGGACATTACACGGCAAGGATGACTGAAAGTAGCGTGTCAATGACGTTGTTCCGCATCCAGCCAATCAGATGACAACGTGCGCCACACTTCCTCGAGGCCGCGTCAGCGACCCAAGCGCGGTTCAGAGAGGAGGAAGTCCGTGGTTGGGGAAACAACGAAAAATAAAAATAAACACTGTCCAAATTTCCGAATATGGATTATTTCACAAATGTGTTAGTCTGCGGATTAAATTTCATCGACAGGAATTAAACGTAGCATTGTACATAGCCGAAGTGGGAGTGAACCCGCCACTGGTTTCAAACGTTGCTTTCTCACCCCTCGCCTTCGAGTTAGCTGTAGTTGCTAACAAGGCGAGTAAGGAGGGAGAGGGTGAAGGGGGTGAACGGGGTAAAAGGGACGAGGCCGAGGGGAAGTGTTGGCGCTGTCAGCGTGTATTAAGAAGATACACGCAGAAACAAGTGGAGTAAAAAAAAAAAACAAATAGCACAACTCCACTTGAGCTCAAACAGAAATAACTCAAGTTCTGGGAGGCTCTCGGCCTGTTCTGAGTTAGCTGGGAAAGTTCCTCGCCGCACACACACAGCGCAACACGGCCGAGGCCTACCGCACCGCCGGCGTGTCGCGTCGGGAACACACACGGCAAACATGTCGGCCCAGGCGCAGATGCGAGCCATGCTGGACCAGCTAATGGGCACGGGACGCGATGGTGAGTACCGTTTCACCGACACGGGGTCGTGGTCGAGTCCTGTAACGCCAAATCGAAACCACGACGTGTGAAGTAACTCTGCTTGGCTGTAGGGGCGGCTCACGTTAGCCTAGCGAGCACGTTTAGCTTAGCTTCTCAGCCAAGCTAAATTAAATTAGCTAGCTAACTAGCATCCTTTGGTAGGTACGGCCGAGCAGGCAAGTTGCAACTAACTAATTAGTTAAGTAGTTATTTAGCTACCTGTAACAAAGAGGGCCGGTCATTATAATAAATAATAAGTATAATAAATAAACTTTGGACTACGGAAACTCGTTTAACTTTGTTTTAAAGATGGCTAGCTACATTGTTCAATATTGTGATGGGTTTAAGTGAAACGTTTCTGCTGTGGTCCAAAAGATTTTTTCCACCCCTCAAGCAGGCATTTGATAAAAGTTAGGTAAAATAAATTACTAAACCGAGGCGCTCCTCTTCAGCATCAGGAAGCCCATGTTTTCTTACCATGTGCCGTTACAGGAGACACGATGCGCCAGAGGATCAAATTCACGGATGAGAGAGTGTGTAAAAGTCATCTGCTAGAGTCCTGCCCTCACGATATATTATCAGGGACGGTGAGTCTTTATAAAGTGGTTTAGTTATAGGGAGTTTCTGTATTTTAAGTTATACCGGTAGCGTGGTCATTTTGTTTAAATCTTTCATTATTTATTCGTTTTCTATATCATTCCATTTATCTATGATCATTAAACCTTCGTGTGTGTGTGTGTGTGTATGCTCAACCAGCGCATGGACTTGGGGGAGTGCTTGAAGGTTCATGACCTTGCTCTGAGGGCAGACTATGAGATCGCCTCTAAGCACCAGGAGTACTTTTTTGAACTTGACGTGAGTATGAGTGTTACACCGTGAAATCAGATTACTTCATGTGAGTACTGGTTGAGGATCACACTGACTACTGTTTCCTGGCTGTCATGGCAGGAGTTAATATTTGATGAGAAAGTTTTTTCAAAACTTTATTTTAAATGGGATTTTGTTTATTGTATTCTAGAGTTTAAAATCACACATAATATAGCATCAGCTCTGAATGGAGAGTTGCAACCAGACTGAATGGGTGAGAGTAGGTTTGGTATGTTTTGGTGTTGCTGACCAATCACATTGGGTTGTGTGTCCATGTTTTGGTGTTGCTGACCAATCACATTGGGTTGTGTGTCCATGTTTTGGTGTTGCTGACCAATCACATTGGGTTGTGTGTCCAGGCTGCAGAACATCTGCAGTCATTCATAGCAGACTGTGATCGAAGGACTGAGCTCGCCAAGAAGCGATTGGCTGAGACACAGGAAGAAATTAGTGCAGAGGTGGCTGCCAAGGTAACCTCCTTAGGGTCTTCCTCTCCTGTTCCCACCCTATTTTGTACTCACTCACACTCTCTCTCTCTCTCTCTCTCTCTCTCTCTCTCTCTCTCTCTCTCTCTCATACCAAAGATAAATATATGTTAGGAAATCCCCAGTCTTGCCTCTGAAACGTTATTTTTGGCCTAAGTGCATCTCTGTTCAAACGGACATTTGAACACCTGGCTTGTTGGCAGCGGTGGTGAGTTTGCCACAGCTGACAGGAAGCTCACACTTGTTCCGGCCGTGTGTGCGCGTGCAGGTGTTGTTCTTTGAATACGTTTCTGTGGAATTGTTCACACTTGTAAGCACATTGGTGTACATGGGTTTCATGTGCAGTTGGGGAATTTTCTTAAATTGGTATTTACCAAAACCTCAAAAAGGTTTTTTAACAATGGGATACTGAAATATGATGTGTGTGTGTGTGTGTGTGTGTGTGTGTGTGTGTGTGTGTGTGTGTGTGTGTGTGTGTGTGTGTGTGTGTGTGTGTGTGTGTGTGTGTGTGTGTGTGTGTGTGTGTGTGTGTGGGCAGGCGGAGAGGGTACATGAGCTGAACGAGGAGATCGGGAAACTGCTGGCGCGGGCGGAGCAGTTGGGTGGAGAAGGCAACGTTGAGGAGGCCCAGCAGCTGCTGGAGAAGGTGGAGAAGACGCGTGCCCTCAAAAAAGAGGCTGAGGTCAGTCTGGGGTCGGAGGTCATTCTCATGCTGCCCCTGAAACCTCTACGTTCAGTATTCCAACTGCGTTCTTGGTCTTTGCATGACACTGTGTGGTATTCTTCAGTGAGGAACGCAGATTCTCCACGCATTTAGATGTAGGAGTGTCTGGTGTAACATTAGTGCTTGCCTTTCAGTTTGATGTGTGTGCAGATAAAGAAACGTGAGTTTGT
Source organism: Brachyhypopomus gauderio (assembly GCF_052324685.1). Classification (NCBI taxonomy): domain Eukaryota; kingdom Metazoa; phylum Chordata; class Actinopteri; order Gymnotiformes; family Hypopomidae; genus Brachyhypopomus; species Brachyhypopomus gauderio. Next base: position 1,550,238 of record NW_027506888.1, read on the forward strand.
GTAGGATCGTGCGTGTGCATGATGTTTATTGGTAACAGTGAGTGTGGTGTAACAGGAAGACTGGTCATTTGGAGACAAAAGCTACAAGCTACTGAGTCATGCCTGTGATCGGAATAGTACCGTGTGTGTAGGATATATACAGGAACTCCATGCCGGCGTCCAGCTTCCAGCAGCAGAAGCTGCGAGTGTGCGAGGTTTGTTCCGCCTACCTCGGTCTCCATGACAACGACCGTCGCCTTGCCGACCACTTTGGAGGGAAGCTACACCTGGGCTTCATCGAGATCCGGGAGAAGCTGGAGAAGCTGAGGGTGAGGAGGGGGCGGGGCTCTCTGGCTCACCAGGCGACGCGGCCATGTGCAAGTCACGGCTAATTTCATCGTCTCGCAAACACGGCCGTGTATTTTGGCTTGGCTTGCGTTATTAGCACATGCGTAGTGGAGTCGTCCAGGTTTCCACATTAACCCACATTAATGACTTGGTGGATGATTTTTGACCTCTAACTGAAGTTGTCTGAGGAATATTCAAAGCACCAAAATCATTAGAGGGTCAATATGTGTTAAGAAAACGCATGGTGTGTAATTAAATATCACTGGTGTTTAATAGATACCTCAGATAAGATTAGCACTTATCATTTAAGCAGATCTCATGTCACTTAAATGAGGGTTAAAAGTTGTTTCTGTATTCAGTTGCTAAACTTGTTGACTGTAAATTGTACAACTATGGCACTTTAGAAGAAAGAAAATGTGAAACGTCTGTCTCCACAGAGACCACAGTGTCCACATTTTACCTCAAAACAAACTAAAGTGTCTTTTCTCTGTTTCTTAGAAAGCGGTGGTGGAGAAACAGGAGCGGATGCGCATGAGGAGGAGAGAAGAAAGGGAACGTGAGGAGGAGAGAGAGAGGGAGTGGGAGATGGAGAGAGAGAGGGAGCGTGAACGGGAGAGAGAGAGGGAGCGGGAGAGAGAGCGAGAGAGGGAGCGAGAGAGAGAGCGCAGAAGGTGAGTTGCTGCGACACACATTTCTGATCTCACCACACACACACACACACAGTATTTACTGATCCGGTCATTTGTTTATTCAGGTCCAGATCTCGAAGTGGGGACAGACACAGGTGAGGGGGACGGTGATGTGTACAGTAGTTCCTGTAGCGTGTCACTCACTCACACACTTTGTCCCAGTAAACATCTGGTCCCTGGCCTTTTTCATCTTTTCTATTTCTCTCACCAGTAAAGCATATATCCATTCATAGTGCATGTGTGAGCAGGAGAAATCTTTTTTTCCTGAGACTAAATTTAGTTTGAGTTTATTGTGTTTTCTATAAAATGAGTGGATGTCGGAAGCAAAAGCAGCTTGTCTCCCTCCCAGGGATGGAGGGAGCTCGTCGTCCCATCGGTCACGGCGACATCGATCATCTCGGTCACGGGAGCGGGAGAGGAAGCATAGACACAAGGAGCATCACCGCTCTCGCTCACACTCACACCGCAGGAAGAAGAAAAGGTATAACACACACCCACACACACACACACACCGCAGGAAGAAGAAAAGAACACACGCACAGCCACCCGGCGTTTATTTACACCGTTCTACTTGTTCCCAGATCTATTACCAGATCCTTAACTTGTGCCAGCTCAGTTCGGAATGTCCTGGTTCCATGATCAAATAAAATATTCTTTTAGAATACCAGGTACGCTCGTACCTGACATCTTAAAGTGAACAAGTCAAAGGGTTGGAGAAAGCCAAACTTGTGTGGTTTAGAAATGAAAGTGTAGTCTGGTATTGAGTTTTATTTTGGTGAGATTCATGCCACTTTCATGTTCTCTCTCTCTCTCTCTCTCTCTCTCTCTCTCTCTCTCTAGGTCCTCACACAACAGAGAGCGGGAACATTCGGAGTCACAGGAGCAGTGGAGGGAGTGCGGCGGAGACGAGCGGTGGAGGGAGGACGGGCGAAGGGGGGAGGTGGAGCGAGAGGTGGGGGCGCGAGAGTGCTCACCCACGACCCCAGAGATGGCCAGACTACGGGGCAGAGAGAGATCTGTCTCACTGGAGCGAGAGAATCGCTCCAGCTCTGAGGAGAGGGAGTCAGGAGAGATATAGACAGCAAGAGAGAGAAACGTCTGTATTCTTTTACATGGCTTCCTGTCCATGTTCTTCGTTTGTGCGTTGTGGCTGATCTGTCTGTGACTGGATGGGCTAGGTGCTGTCAGCTGTGTCCAGTCAAGTCTGAATTTATGTACATAAAGGCATCATAAGCAGGCAGACCCAAACGCCCCATCACTTCCCACATACTTAATTATACAAGTCTGATGTTTTCTTTCTAACATTAAAAAGTTCAAAGCTCCTGTCCAATCACGTGTTTTCAGTTTAATTTTGGACCTTATCCTCAGTCGCGCTTCAACACATCTCCAGTCTGGATTTTGATGTCCGTCCCAATTTGATTCAATTCTTATTCTCGACGTGTTGGTAGTTCCCATGACTTTACGGATCAGCTGAGGTGGGGTTAGGCCTGCGGGTGGGGTTAGGCCTGCGGGATGAACACGGGGCTCAGACTGACCTGGGTCTGTAACATTGTGCCCATCCAGTGAAGTGTTGATCAGCGGAAACGCGTTGAACGTGGAGGGGAAGCTCGTCAAAAGTTGGTGTGTGCGCGTTTGAGTGAGAGATTCGGAACACATTTGGTAAAGCGGTGCGTGGTCATCTAAAACGGTCAAAAAAGTTATACATTCAGAGATGGAGAAGATTAAGTACGAACCGTCGGCCAGCCAAAGGAAGCGGAGGGGACGGAGACGTGGCCCTGCTCCGGGTCACGGTGCAGCTCGAGGGCTCGAGCTCGTGCTGAGACCGCGTTTCACGAGCAGGTCCCGTCACGCCTTTTCTTTGCTTTTTTAAGTCAACATTGATAAGTGATTACTGTTGCTGCTTTACCGTGTTTTACGGCTACCATGATCCTGGATACACGTTTTAGCAAGATGAACATAAAATTTAAATTTATGTTAAAAACAACCAAAAGCTGTCAGTATTCGCCGGTGACAAAAGCTTGCTAGCATTGCTGTGTGTCGACTTCACAGACTGAATATTAATGTAAAGGCCTAATTTGTACCCCATTCACTTTTACTAGGAGACAAAACATGTTTGTTGGCAAAACTGCGTGATGAAAAATACTCACCAATCGCACGGCCTTGTTCAAAATTGCTGAATGCAAACTTGTATGAAGGGTTCATTTAGGTTCGCTTGTTAATCACGGGGTCCAGTTTCATGGTATAGTTTGGTTTACTTTGGAATTTGTCGGGTGCGACGAAAAACTTGAGTTTTGAATTTGTTACCTACATAATTGCACCTGTGAATGCAAATTTGTTTTGTTTTTGTTTGTTTGTTTCCGGAGACGATACCACTTCTTTTTGACGCATATTTGTACGTTTGGTTACATCGCAATCCAACCGTTTCTCAACGTGTGCATATTTTTCCTTTTTATTTTGCTGTGTTAGAAGGTCTGGGCTTTCCCATCAAATATTATAAAATGTAATAAAGGAACATGAAAATCCCATCTTAAAACTGCTTTTGTGTTGTTTTTTGTATAGTAATTGTTCCCATGATCTTGAATGTCTGAAGTCCCCAGGTGTTGCCCACACATGCCCAACACCAGGGGGCAGCACCGCGTACTCCACTGAACACTCGCGGCGCTAACGGCGGCGCCTTTGAAAAGAAGCGGCGGGATCTACGCGCGTATGTGGTGTAGATTTGGTGTAAACTTAAGTTAGAAACCAAAATATTTAATATGGCGTTACTAACACCTTACAACAAAATTCCTGAACTAAATACCGCCACGATTCTCGTGAGTAGTTAACCTGCTTATCCGCGTTTCCTGTGTATGTTAACGAATCCTAGCTACGTTGTTTATTTGGAGATGGCCGTCAGCTGTTTACGAGTCGACCACGCTGTGACTTTTGTGTTTATCATCATGGCAGTTGATTGAAAACGAGGAGCATTTTCAGACGAAACTGGCCGACGCCATAGTTCAACAAGAAAAAGACATCAACGTGAATGTGTGAGTTGAAAAGCTGGCCGTTTTTAATTACAGTCGTTCGCACTATAATCAGGTAATCATGTCAGTATTTTCCACCGCTTCCGTATCCCGGGATTTGCAGCCTTCACGTATCAGTTTACGAACTAACCCGGCTAACGTCTTAAAGGTGGAATAGCTTGTCTTTTACGAAGTGTTGGTGTATTGCTGACGCGCATTTAAGCTAAAACGTGCTAATCCAATATTAAACTCCTTTCGTTTCAGGCGACTAGCTCGAAAACTACCTCTTCCTCTTGAAAACGGGGACACTCGTCCACGTGTTGATCTCGTTGTGTTCGTTGCCAGTCTGCGGTCTGAACGCAGGTACCGTGGCTACGAATGCAGGTTTTACATGCTTGTTCACATTGGTGTAAACCAGTGAATAAACCTCTAAATTCATTGCTAAAGTCATCTATATGTATTAATACTTAGTGTACTATTCGAAATTATTAACAAGAACAATGTTAGATTTTTATTATTGATTATTTATTAAGAAATATATCTCACGTTGGTGACAAGTTCAGAATCAGAAATTGCATTCATAAAGTTTTACAGTGAAACAGTTGACCTTTCCGGCACACACAACCAAAACATGTCGCTTACTTGCACAATACAAAAGAAAGGAAAGAGAAATATGAGCGCCGTAAAACTGTTTATGATAATTGACCCAAAAAAAGAAAAGAAAACAAAGAGATGTTATATGGGCAGACCATATGGGTTGACACCTATGGGTCTGTTTGATAATCTTTCCCTCTATATTGTCATACAGGCTGTATCACAGTTTCTTATACCTGCGATAGCATTCTCATGTGTCTCTAGTCTGCAGGCAGTGAAGAGCTCTCTGAATTACCTGGCTTCGGATTACTACCTCGGGAAGGTGTGCTTTGTGGTTACCGATGGTAATTAATGCGTCTTATTGAAGTTAATGTTGTGTCTTATGAGAATGACACCTCTCCTGTCAGGTTTATATGATTTATTATAGGAGTGTGTTCTCTTCGCATTTCAGTGAGAGAGGGTGTTTGTTTGTGTGTGTGTGTGTGTGTGTGTGTGTGTGTGTGTGTGTGTGTGTGTGTGTGTGTGTTTTTTCCCCAAGCGCGTTGTGGCACTGTCTCTCAGGAGCGTCTGTCGAGTGTGCGGAGACTAGCTGCATTGCACCACTGCCCAGTGCTTTGCGCAGAGCACCAGGTACAGTAAAACAGTCTCATGTGGTGTGCAGGTGACCCAACCACCGTAAACACCAGATTCAAATCATTACACAGTGTGCGGAATATGCAGCACCACAACACAAAGTGGAAATGCACCTAGGCTGTGCCGACACATCTCATGCACGTTACGAGTGTTTGTTCTCAAATATGGGTTCATGGGTACAGTGACGTACAAAGCCTGTGTATTGGAAGAACTTAATTATGCCTTGTGTTTCTGACCCTGCTCAGTCCAGAGGTTGATCATTAGCTGACTAGTTAAACCAGGTGCATATTGGGGAAGGGGAGGCACTTATTAACAGACCTCGAGATTTGTAAAAGCAATATCTCTCTCCTCCCCTCACACTCAGACGGAGGAGGGTATTGCCATGGCAGCGACGAGACTTCTCGCCATTCTGAAAGTGTCAGCTGGTGCGTCTCCCATGGCGACCACAGCCCTGTACCTGTCTACGCTGACCCGCTGCACTGTGCCTTCTGACCTCGACCACGACTAACCTTCCACCTTCCGGCTCTTTTGCTTATACTCCCCTTTTCCGGATTTTTCTGGATTATTCCCTGTCCTGTCAGCATAGCAGGGGAATGACGTTATGAATTTAAGAAATGTTTTCACATGCCATGAATTGAAATCTAGCTCATTAGTTGAGCTTATCTGTGTAATCCAAACAAAGATATGAAATGGAGGTGACACACAGAATGTCACGTGGATGCTGACATCAGTTTGGTATTGTGTGGGTATGAAACCATCAGAGCCGTCAGTGTTTGCGCCGTGCGCTGGTCTTCATGCCAGCCTCAAAGTCCCAACAGTTAACTCATCTGGCTAACGTCTGTGTTAAACCTGCCCGTGTGATTGAAATCAAATGGAGCTGTGCTGCTTACAAACCGTTATACAGAAACATTGCGCTGAATTCTTCTATTAATCTGAATATGTCTGATTTGACAGAAGGACAATACACTGTACGAATTTGATAGTGAGCTAGTTTCATACCCAACTTGGTGGAAGCCAGAGGTCCAACCAGGTTGTCCAGCAGGGGCGCTCTTGCTCATATAATGACTAGTCAAATTTACGGCATTACAGAAAGCCTGGCAGAGCGCCCGTGCAGCTTGGGGAAAAATATAAAAGTGTATGGTGTTGAACTTCAACAAAAAAAAATGCCTAGTGGGGTTTTATTTTCAATGAATACTGGTGAGCTTTATACTTCTCCGTGTCAAATATCTGTAGTGACGAGACGAGATCCGTGATGCTGCTGACAGCACAGCTGTATCTCGAATAAGAGCAAAATATCAAAGGCATTGTGGAGAAATAATGGACCCATGCCCCAAATCCTGCCATCCAGTACGTTTGAAAAGTGTTTTAAAATAATTTTGAAGTTATGTGAATTACCAACCTCAATATGTAAAACAGCCTTACATTAAACGATTGAATCAAATGATGCATTTGTAATACTGATTATTTTAACCAGTGCAACGTTTTCCATTGGCTAGGAAAGAAAAGTATTAATCTGCAACCGTTCATTCAGTCTCTTGAAATGCCTTATTCAGCCAGCGAGTCAGGAGATCTTTTTCGTTTGTGTCAGCAATTCTCAGGAAAATAATTTTTCGTGGGTGGATCCAGTAATCAAGTTCTTTCTCAACTTGCTCATACACGAACTTTTTTTAACCGCACCTTTCTGTGTTAAGCAATGTTTTTGAGTTAATCACTAGTTAAGTGGGAATTGGCACCGGACGGACCAAAGCGGACCGAAAGCGGGAGTTCGCTCAAGTGTTTGAGGAGGCACAAGTTTCGGTTTTCAAAAATAAATAAATAAATCTCTGTGGCTATGGTAACGATGACGTTTATTTGAAATCGCACCCCGTTTTCTTGTCATCCTCTCTTCCATTTACCGGTTTTAGGGTTCTCAAACTGATTCACCATTTTATTATTCTCGCCACTCGTTGAATCGCAACAGTAGGCCCTATTATATATTTTTGGACTCCCTCCGGCACTAAAGCTGCGCGTTTACTTTCAGATCTGATATGGCAGATCTGGTAATGCATCTAAATGACTAAATGTGAAATATGTCGTTTGGCATGAAGCTAATAAGATTAGTCTATATTATTTTTATTGTGTTTTTACCCATCATTTGATCTTATACCTCTTAAAGTTGTAAAGTTGCCGAATTCAGCACTCCCGCCGTGAGATGTGTCCCCTTCTCGAGTAGGCCTACGGCTTTCTGGATGGAGTTATGTATGTGAATGCTGTCCCTGTTTCAGTCTGTTAGAAAACCTGTATTGACGAGTCCTGACAGCAGTGCATCCTGTTATGTTTAATATTGAGAGTATTATAATTCAGCATCTTCTGACATGCATATACAATTAATATTTAATTGTATGGTGTTGCATCAGTAAAACTGGCTGTTTCTGTCTATATGGCTAAAATGATTTTGAAGTAGGATCAGCAAAATTTAAACGAAAAGTTGCAAGGAGATGCTTTTTTTGTCAGACCACCTGCCGAGAAATAGACCATTCTTAAATGGCTTACATTCATGAAACTCATGGAGTCAACATGAATTGGTCCCAACTATAGGCTATACCTCTGATTTTGAGCTAGGGGATTTATCTCACGGCGGGGGTGTTGAATTCGACAAAACACCTGTTAACAAATCTCACGATGTTAATAAAACATGTTAAAATCGAATAGCCGATGGTGGATTTGACCGTACTTGACCAAACTATTAATATAAAATGTATTAGAAGACTCCTCAAAAACCCTGCAACAAGACAACCTAGGCCTAATATTCTCGACGTAGAAGTTGGTGGGTGGAATTTTTACTCATGTGCCTTTAGCCTACAATAAACTACCCACATAGCTGTCAGCGTTTCACAGATAATCTTTGATAGATTTGTTATTCATTTAAAGCAACCCACCTCCAGTCTTTGCACGTTATCAGTAACGGAACATCACTGTTCTCTCAAGTTATTTAATAGAGTTGATATAGCATATTAGAAATGAAACAATACATTTATACGGCGGCTAGGCCTACTATCTCGTAAAGACACTCCATTAGAAACCCTTTAGTAGTCAGCTCGGCAAAGGAAAACGGCTGAGCTTTCGGTCTTCTATCCTACGGATGGCACTCTGACAACATTTCTCGGTGTTAGTGGTGCAAATGGTTTTTAAGGGACTACAGAATCCGCCGATCGCTTATTTGTTCTGCTGAGCATTATCTTATTGCTCCTGGGTCGATCTCGTTTTATGTTGGAAAAGAAAGGTTAGTAAAGACACTCTTCACCACTACTGCAACAAGAATGTTCAGCTTAAAAAAACTTTAAAAGGCTCTTCTTCGGCAGCGCCTTTCCGGGTTGTGCTGATTACGATATAGCGCCACACCGGATGCCGCCAGGAAAGCATGAAGATTTCCTCTATCAGTCTGGATACAGGAAACGTTTACATGGCGTCGATAAGAGTCCTTTAATTACACTCCGCCTCTTTCTCTAGTGGCCACGGCCATTTTGTTCGTGAGTAACCTTGTGGTGAAAATTTGCGCTATATTTTGTTCACGGCAACGCCTCACCCTGTGGCAAATTACTTGTAAGCCAGAACGGTATCTCGTGGCATATACCCCAATAAAAGGTTTATTCATAACACTTTAGAAGAGTAATCAAATTCATAAGTTTGCGCCACTCTTTCAGTTCAAGATTTTTTTTCTTACATGACGAATTTACATTTGTGTTGTCATAGAATTACACCCATCCCACATGGAAATTAAAATAATGATCAAAGGCGGTGCATAGGATATATCTATAACAATAAGACAGAATGTTAATTATAATAAAAATGACAACCATATTAAAGACAATATTGGTTATTAGCCAATATAGGCAATGTATTTATTACTAGCATATATATGTAATAACTAAATAAATGTTTTATATATATGTAGGCCTACATATATAAAGTGGGTGCATGTATGTGTAGTTCGGGGGCACGTTCGTGTGCTCGCGTGTGTCTGTGGTGTTGGGACGTGCTCATTTACGTGTTTTTCTTTGTCTTTAGTTGTCTGGGCCCCACTTCCCAAAATAACCATAGTGTTAAGAACATCTTGAATGAGGAAGAGGTTTCGTTTAATGCTCGTTCAGCCATTTAAAGATGCTCTTTGTTTCACGGTGCTTTTGGGAAACCCTGCCTCTTTATCTCCAACGGAATCTACTTGGCCAAGTCAGTGTCCAGACATCCTTTCTCAACTTCCATAAATAGCCTATACACATATGCATATGATCGCACGACCTTGAAAGTTATGTGTTGCACAGGCAGTATAATGCACACACACATGGAGACACGCATCTATATTAGAAAAATCAGCGCGGCTTCCTTCAGTTCTATGTTTTTATTTATCAGGGCCTAGATAATTGTACGGACCTCACCAACTTCCATAAACAAAGAAATATCCCCATGTGACAACAAAAACCAGGTTTCAACAGGTTAAACATTTTTACAGACGGGAAAAAAATACACAAACCTTTCCAAATTTCACAATAATTAATAGACCAATTAACAGCCAGTTACAAACTAAATGCACGAGATTAAGATCATCATCATCAAGAAGTGTGACTACTTCTATTCAAGCAGAACGTTTGGAAGTTTAGTCTTGGGGCATATTCCAAGTGTTTGAGTTAACAAATCTCTGCTCGTTACTAAAGTTTGTGGAAACTCAGGATTTTGCGTTTCAGAACCCAAGCTCAGAATGCGTGGTTACCTGCAACGTCAGCGTACACCGTGAAACTAACGTCTGAAGCAGCTTTACTGGACAAAAATCAGTTAATCAGAATAGCTACCGATTGCGCACGAACATTCCTAACACTGTTATTACAGGATTATATCGATGTTGTCGCTCTCATTCATTGCAAGGAGTGATTAAATCAAATTATAAAACGTGATTAGACCTTCGTCTAAACATGTCCCTGATGTTCACTAACGTTTGCAGCCGAATCAGTCCTTTGAACATTCTTCACCATCGCATTACAGGATCATGGATGCTCCTTTCGTTTATAACTACTAATTGTATGCAACAAATTTTTATTACTTTAAGCTTTTAACAGGGGTTGTAACACATAACGTCCATGCATGTTGTTTAAAAAGTAGACCATTGATTTACTTAGAATACATGAATCTGATTATTAACGTTAAGATCCGAGCAGGACTCAACCATTTTAACTTCATTTAAAATTGTTTTGCCTTTATGTGACAAGGCCAGTATGATGTATTTTCTGCCAGGGCTATATATTTCTTATAGAAAATATAGGCCTATAACCTCTGTGTGCTCAACCCACGCGCATATCTCGTCATAAATGTACAGAGCTTCACGGTGACGGTGCCTAACTCTCCATTAAGGATTTGCCAAACATGCTCCTGCTTAGACCACAACACTAGAGTCCCAGCATGTTGTTTTTCGACGTATATTTGTTCACTTCCTTTGTTTTCTCCATGTGCGTTTATTTTATAGACATCCTGAATACTGTTATTCGCGCGCATCTCCATCCTCAGACGTCACAACTATGCAGATCCACGTTCCTGTTCCTCCTTCATGTGTCAATACAAATCTTTCCATACCATTAATGTCCAGGCAATGACAAAACATTCCCTCTAATTCAAAAGTTTATTTCATAATATACTTGCTTTTCTCCACCATCAGTAATAGTTAATAATAGTTGTAATTATGCAATAACTGTCATCGTAGAATAAAAATAGGTTACGTGATGCTAAATTGTCTAAAACAAGCGTGCACATGGTGTGTAACTTAATGTTTTATAATCGCACGTTCCCTTCCATGTGACTAAGACAGGCGGGTTCCTTCTTGGGAACAGAGACCCCTCCTCCTGGTTGTCCCTGCTGACACCACATCCTGGTCCTGCTCCACTCCCTCCTGCTGCAGGACTCGAGACGGGTCAGCCCTGAGAAGGCAGGACTCTTTATTGTGGTTTTTTGGTACTACCCACTCCCTGACAACCACCACACTGACCCAGAGGAAGAACTACAACCACGGTAGAGACTGTGAAGTCTTTAAGATACACCGCTGCATCCAATTACTTCACAGCAAATGACCAGAGCCATCACATTCCCCCGCATAACTGTGTCCCTGCATAAATGTTCCAAAATGGCAGTGTCTTTTTGAGATAGGAAGAAAAAAGGTTTGCAACGTTGTTTCATGTAATTCGGGTGTGTAATCTCCCTGCAAAAGATCTGTGAAAAATACGACCCACTCGCATATGACCTTGACTATGTGCGATTGGTTAAAATCACATATGACCCTGACAATTGGTTAAAATGACATATGACCTTAACTGTGTGTTATTGGTTAGAGTCACATATGACCCTGACTGCGTGTGACTGATTAAAATCATATATGACCCTGACTGTGTGTGACATTAAAATCACATATGACCCTGACTGTGTGTGACTGATCAAAATAACATATGACCCTGACTGTGTGCAATTGGTTAAAATCACATATGATCCTAACTGTGTGCAATTGGTTAAAATCACATATGACCCTAACTGTGTGTGACTGATTAAAATCACATATGATCCTGACTGTGTGTGATTGGTTAAAATCACATATGATCCTGACTGTGTGCAATTGGTTAAAATCACATATGACCCTAACTGTGTGTGACTGATTAAAATCACATATGATCCTGACTGTGTGTGATTGGTTAAAATCACATATGATCCTGACTGTGTGCGATTGGTTAAAATCATATATGACCCTAACTGTGTGTGACTGATTAAAATCACATATGATCCTGACTGTGTGTGATTGGTTAAAATCACATATGATCCTGACTGTGTGTGACTGGTTAAAATGACATAACTGTGATTGTGTGTTATTGGTTAGAATCACATATGACCCTGACTGTGTGTGACTGAATAAAATCACAAATGACCCTGACTGTGTGTGATTGGTTAAAATCACATATGATCCTGACTGTGTTATTTCTGTGTGACATTTTTTGTACATATGCTGCCTTTCATTTACTTGCACCTTTGGACACCTGTGGATTTTATTCTAAATAAACATGTTATTATTCTGAAATACCAATTACAATTTTATTAGGACATGTACAGGCTACCACATTTATTATCTGAAGTACTGTAGATAGTTTGAGATATTTATTTTTTATTGTAGACACTTGCTTGTCAAGACAGATCTTGTGAAGCTTCTTCCCATGCAGCTAGGATGAGGTAATGCAGATGTCTAGTTCAGCTTGAGGCTCTGATGGACTACATTTTATCATTTTTATTAGACATATTGTATGGTGTCAGGATAACTATGAAAAAAATCTTACTAGGTGAATGAAACCATGCACTGTTTTAGAGATTATGTCAAACAAGTTATTTATGGAAAACCAAATAATTAGTAAATGTCATGCACATTAGTAAATGTCATACACAAAGCTGATATTATCTCCTCATTCTCAACTTCTAATGAATACCAACTTGATGTACTCAAAATCATTATATGACAATTAGAAATTGGCCTCCTTCCTGTGAAGCTGAGAGGAAAGTTCAACTATAATACCCACAATACACTCTACGCTCGCACTACAAATATGAAGCAGTGATGTGTAATAGGCCCCTCCCCTTTCCCCTGGACCACATGGTATGGCCCACCATGTGGCTGTGTGTTCCTTTGTCTGATGTGTCTCCACGTGCCTGGGAAAGTGGTAGCTTACTGGTTAAGGCTCTTGAGTGAGGCCCTTAATCCATAGCTGTTGAAATTGTATTCACACATAACTGTTAGTTGCTCTGGATGAAAGTGTCACCTAAATGCCACAGATGTAAAACCCTGCATTCACTGCCTTCCTAGCGGGCGATGCCAGTGTAGCGTCTGCTCCCGTGAATGTAGGTTGATTGGTTGAAATTTTGGATTATATGTCCTTTTCTGTTCCAGGCCCTGCACCCTGACCTTTCCCCCCAGAAACAGAATGACCAGCCTGGCTAGGATGCAGTGGGTCTTGGTGGAAAAGCTGTTGGCCGAGATGAGGAACCGGACGGAACTCCTTCACCATACTGAGCAGGCGCACGAGGGGAGGAAACACGCAGGTTTACATGGTGGACCAGGAGGTAGGGAGGGACTGGCTGGGCAGATACCCGATACCTGCCTCCCCCTGCTCATGCCCTGGCCACGGAGTAATTAAAAGTTAACCTGACATGCCCCATCAGTCTCTCAAGGAGAAGAAAACCAGGCCCGAGTCTGGTCCTGAGCTGTAGACATCCTCTGTGACCTGGCCCTTATGTAAAGCCCACAGTGCTGCGCTCGATTAGTCGTCCTGAGTACTGCGGCCCTCCGCTGCATGCCAGCACCCGAGGCTCATCACTGGCGATTATCTGTTTCAGATATCCAGCTGGGCTCTTTGTTTTGTTCCTTTTTTCTGTGATGGAGAATAAAGACTTTCCTTTCACACACTCGTGTCTCTCTCCCTCTCTGCCTCTGTCACACTTTACATTTATTTTTGTTGGTGTGCACTTTGTGTATTATGTGTGTGTTCCGTTGTGTATTATCAGTGCCCAATTGATGATGCCTGTGAACAGGAACATGCATCAATTAATTAAATCCACTCAGAGTGGACTTACCTTGGTCTCTTGCTGGCTGTTCTGTAACCAATATCTCCAGGCATGCTGCATTGAGTTAGACAACTTGGACTACAAGGTCCAGTGTAAAGTTTGTTAAACCTGCTTTCTCAAAAGCCCCCGGGTCTAGGCTACTTGGGTGTGTGTCTTAACATACCTAGTAGAAAGGCCTGGAGACTTCACCTCAGAGAACCAGCTCTGTGCACATCTGAAAAAGGGTCATAAGGTCATCTTCAAACAATCTCAAATTCACCATTCAACAATGAGAAGAATTGTTCATGAGTGGCCAGACTTCTCGGCAGCCGCGAGGAGCAGACATCCCAGCAGACTCAGCTCTAGGACTGTTAGAGTCTCAGAGATAAAAACGAAACAACCAAGCACAACATCACATGCCCACCAGGCCTCTACCAGCACATTAAATGATGATGGCGCCATTAAGACAAGGCTGAACAAGTATGGCTGACATGGAGGTGTGGCTAGGACAAAGTCCTTCCTCTCTAAAAAAGAAAATGGAAGCATGATTTAGGTTTGCACAATTGCATCTAAACAAACTTCAGAAGTTTTGGAACAGAGAGACAGAGAGAGAGAAATTCCTGTAACTGCAGTGTATCACAGTTAAGTGAAGTTGTACTGGTAGAAGAATTTTCAGTGTATTACACAAGAGTTTCACAGAAATATTTACCTCTTCTGTATATAGAGAGCATCATGTCAGTACACAAAGTTTCCGGAGAAACAGGATGTTTCAGACAGAGGTCATTCAACAGATGTGCAAGTAAAGTGCTTCATATACAGAGCTGCAATTCTCATTTTTTTGTAATAAAGGTTTTGCTGTATTCATCCCTGTCATAATAATGAACTTAAGATCAGCTGATGTTAGGTAAATCAGTAACTTTTTGTCTTTTGCTTAAGTGAGGCTCCTCGAGACCTGATGTTGGTATCCATTCCACGCTCGAGCGCCACACCTCCACTCCACCGTCTCCCTGCAGACCCGCCTTTTGTCCTGTGGCACTGCCCACAGTGGATTCTGTTACGGGATAATGCTGTATGCGCGCGCGCGAGCTCGAGCGCATGTGTGCATGTGCTGACAGATTAGTTACGCAGGTTTATAGAGGATACGTTATAATACGCACGTACCACTTTTCACACACACCCCGCCCCCATTATGTAGGCTTTACGTGACTGCACGCAAGAGTTAGGTATGTGTGTGTTGTCGTGCGCAGTTATAAGATCGATTTGAATATATGTTCTTCCTTGTTCTACAAACAGAATGTCCCACGACTAGCGCACAGCCACTGTTTAACGCAACCAAATAACCTTCAGAAAACAAGCTGCATTTTCGTGACTTTCAATGCGCGCGATAATCTGGATGTTCATTTACATACGCCAGTATATGTAAACATTGAAAATCATGAGAAATGTGCAGATGGCATAATTGTATGTGTTTTCCTACTTTCCCGTCCGTTTCTGATCTGTTTGCTACGTGCTGTGTGCCACTTGCATGGTGCTGGAAATCGGCTTTCCATCCCGCGTGCGACAGACTTAAGTCCTTTCTGGTGACTTAACATGCCGTATTGTTTGACTCGTATGAATGCCTTGTTGTTTGATTCTTGAGAAGCATGAACCCAGTCCTGTTATTTTCTCATTCCTATGCAGATTTGTCCTGTGGCGGAGGAAATGAGCCCCCACAGTCCAACGTTTCAGCACATGCGCAGGCGCAGATCTCGCTTTTCCTCGCGAATTCGTAAGAAACAAGTTGGGTTTTTTCCATGAAAAGTAACAATGTTGGTTGATGTTACTTTTTACACTGCGCGATGCAGTTCGAGTGATACACAAAGGACAAGGCAGTTTATCTGTGATATGTGTAAAATGTGGTCTTTACAGAAAACAAACGAAAGCTAAATTTGATATCGAGACGAAGGGCGTACAGACTGTAGTCGGGACTCAAGTTGCTCGTAAAGTTCAGAGTGAACGCCACGTCTGGTCACCATATTACTGCTAAGTTAATCATAAACCACCTGGAGCTTTAGTATTTAAAATTATCCTTAGGTATTTACACAGGAATGGGAGAAGTAATTATATATACATACAGCATGTGTGCAAGCAATGCATTAAAATGCGCTACGTGTGACATAACATGTCTACATGCTTGAATACTGTTGAAGCAACCTTTGATGTATTGTGAATGGTACAATTTTAGTTGTTGTTTGTTGAAATTACGGGGGTCTTTGACCATGTGGGAGTACTTCCACAATTTGCAGGGTCTCAGGGGTCAGAGATTGTGTGTGTGTGTGTGTCTGCACGATTTGCACTGTCTCAGGGGGTCACAGATGTCTCCGTTTTCCTGCCCTGCCTCTTCCTCACAAAAAACAGACAATGCATTTGGAGACACATTCCCTGAAGAACACACACACACACACACACACATACATATACACAACGCAACACATACACAACACCCAGTGGTTTGCTCCCTCGTGCATCCCCAAGGAACCCACAACAGACAGTTTCTCTCTCTCTCTCTCTCTCTCTCTCTCTCTCTCTCTCTCTCTCTCTCTCTCTCTCTCTCTCTCTCTCTCTCTCTCACACACACACACACACACACACACACACACATTGACGCAGAGACAGGAAAGTTTCCCTAAAGATCACAAGATCACACGCACATATGACACAGTAGATGGCTCAGAATGGCCAGTGATCAGGTGCTCCCTTTCAGACACAGCACAATGGACTCACAGAGGGAAGAGGAGCCTATCTGGCCCTCCTGAGTCTGCTCCAACCGCGACTCGCTTGTACGGACACAGACGCAAACCTTGTTCGCATCTGAATGAGACTGTTAGTGAAGGTTTTAGTTCATGGACAGAATCCTCTACAGCCAGGAGTTTTCACTGTAAACTAAAAGAAGAAATCAATACAGTAGTGTGTCCATAGAAAACAACTGTTAGGATACTACAGTGAGTTTCAATGCACTCATGTTAAAAATGCTCACACACCAATGACAGAGTCCATGGAGTGCCACAGTAAGGCTTATTTGTTACAATTTTACTCATATACTAAAAACATTAGTGACAAAAATAGGCCTAATAAAATAATAATTGTTTATTAGATGAAAAGAAATATCAGTAGATTCAGTAAATATAACAGATTTCATGAAGCCTATGCTTATATAGAGAGGTATTATATTCGAATAATTTCTAAAATGATTTAGCCCTGCACATAGCTACAATTACAAATGTAATGAAGATTTGTGAGGATAATAGAGGCAAGGTCAATCACGCATCACTGCCCTACTAACTAGGCAGTGTTATTGTGCTTTGTGTGTTTGTTGAGGGAGAGGGTTCCTTCACCACTCTATCTGAGCAGCATACCGGACGTGCCGGTCGCTCTGGCTTGCACCGTGATGATGGAGAAAGAACAGAGCTGCCACTGAACACACCAATGTCATATCAGTCAGTGTCGGTTGTGGTTGGCCTGCAAACAGAGCAGCTGACAACAAGCTCAATGACGTCATCGCTATTTTAGCAAACTAGCCAATCAGCAAACATGAAGGGTAGCGAACTATTGGTGAGACGATGGTAGATTTTAAAACAAAGATAATGCCCTGTCCCATATCAACAGCCTTATCTGTGATCGAAACTGGCGTCAGTTATCATGGAACCATCATGGCAGAGCAAGCTTAATAGTTTTGCTTCACTGACTTTAGGTGACTTTTCCCATCACACGACCTATCAGAGTCACATCTGCGATCAATCGTCGCGCAGCTCGGTAACCCAGAGCTGAAGAGGCACTACCCCCGGTACTGCGTCCTATAGACTGAGTAGTGTTGACTCTGCCCACTGATGAAGACGCCACACCGCAGGACTCCTGCTCTGGGACTTGGGTTACCCTCGTAAACCTGTCCCAGTTTGGCCAAGAACCAGCTGATTGGGCGAGAAGACGACTGGCAGTGCATTCACACACCAGAACAAAATGCCGGGCGAAATGTGTGTGTGTGTGTGTGTGTGTCAGCTGCTGAACATTTGTTCAGGTTTTTTCTTTTTCTTTTTTGATGTGAGGGGGGAGGGTTTTAACTTGTGTGTAAAGCCCCAAAACCCAGATGTCTCCAGAACAGTTGAAAAATGTCTGCCACACAGAAGGATTCTATTGCTCTTTTTTGCACAGAAGTAAATGTTGAGTGGAGATCAAGCGTAGTTGTAGACATAGCTTGTTATTTAAAGTAATGCACTAGTCACTGGAAAAACCTCATAATGATAGTGATAGCACTGCATCCGTGTGTCTGTGTATGTCTCTGTTCCTGTAAGGAATAAACCATGGAGACTTTTACAGAACTCTGGGGTTTGGGAGTTGTTTTCCTTTGACCTTGGAAAAATATCTTTACATTTTTGGAGGGAAAATGAAATTGAAAAGGAAATGAGCGTGAAGATAGGGGTGTCGTCATGACGAAGAGCTTGTGAGCGCGGTCACGTCTACCATGGTAGCCGAGTGAGCCCCTACCTGTGCTTAATGAACTCACTCACCTTTCCTCTATACTATCCTAGATTGCTTTAACAAAGGGAGTAAGCCTGCAGCCAGATCTGACCCATTAATCACCGCCCGGCGACAGTATTCCACACCGCTGGGGCAAATGATTCTGATTGGTTGACAAATGTCCTGTCACATCGGTTGACGAATGTCAGGGTCACTCTGAGGGTCATGGGTTGTTATGAATGCAGGTTTTGGCTAAGACAAACGAGAAGCAGCAGTTACCAATGTCCTCCAGCAGATTTTGTAGGTTACGGGGGTGGAGCTTACGAGGTGAAGTTTGGGGTTGGCTTGGGGGTGGAGTTTGGGGTTTGTCAGAAAAAAAACCACTCAGTTCTGTGCCTGTAGTCACGTCCACAATAATGATAAGTAGCATGGAAAGAGCAAGACATGAATAAAATAAACGGTGGTATCTATAGCTTGGTGTGTGTGAGTGTGTATGTGTGTGTGTGTGTGTGTGTGTGTGTGTGTGTGTCTGAGCATACATGCATGTCTGATTGAGACAGAAACATGGTCAGTTTTGAACTTTACCCAAAGTGTTTTGCCATAGTGATAAACTGTTAAGTGACAGGGTAGTGAAGACACAACACACACACACACACACACACACACACACACACACACACACACACACACACACACCGCTGCTTCTTTGCTGTGGTTTTGGTATTGTCATGGTTTGTCTGTACTGGCAATTTTGTCAAATTCTGTCCGTTCTTGTTTTATTTGTTTTCAAGATTACAAAGCGGGTTTAGTTGTTCAGTGAGGTCGTTTCAGGTGAGGTTTAAGGTAGACTGGAAGTAGTGCTGAGGTAACGTGAAAAAGCATTATGGGGCCAATTTCAAGGCGGCCTTAAACAGTGGCATTCATGAGGTGGTAGTTCAGGATCAATATGACTCGCTCATTCCAAAAAAAAAATAGCACATTTTCTTAATGAATCACACCTTTTATATTATCTCAGTAAAAAAGTGCTCTAGTTTGAGTTTCGGATTTCAGCTTTATCTGTAGTTTTTCAGTTGTGGCTGTAGTGTTTTATGGCTAATATATGAGGGGAGTCAGATTAAGCAGTTTTCCAGACTGATAAAGCACAAATGGGTCTGAGGCAGTTCTTCAGTAAAGGAAAAGTTTTTATTATTGATCAGCAATTAATTCAAGGAAACAATCAAACAAAGCGATTAGATTTTTCAAAGCAGGTTAAAAATAACAGAACTGATGAGATGGACAGACAGTCGTAGGACAGCATCCTGGGCTTTTTAGAAACACATCGCGGACACTCTGAAGGAGCTCCTAATAGTGCCACGTTCAGCAGATCTTTGCGAAGTTTCATTGCAACTTGCTTCTCAGACCATTTCAAAGCCATGAGCGGCATGTCACATACAGCCGGGTGTTGCTCATGGCAAGTGACTCAACGACCTGTTCCAACAGAGTGAGTGATGTGGAGGATTATGGGTAGTTTGGGCCAGCAGATTGTCCTGAGACCCTAACAGAGACTAGGAGGGGCAGTCAGTACTTTGATGACTTCAGGTGTTTGAGCAAACGTCAAACCCAACCTTTGCTGTTTCATCCATGTCACAATAAAGACACATATGCCTGGCTAATTAATAACATGTAAAGGCCTTATTAAACATTTCAGTTGCATTAATAACCTCATGGCTCATGATCTGTTCATCTTGGCTTCTTCTTCACTCTACTGAACTTTTAGTGAGAAGCTGATTTTGCATAATGTTCCACAGACACTAGACCTCACACATCCCGTCCACACAAAGAAAGTAAAAATGATAGGTACTTTGATTATAGTGTACTCCCATTGTCTATATAAAAGCTGGCTAGCTCGACCCCGGTTAGGATGGGGCCTCGACGAGTTGTCACGAGCTGCTTAACCGGCGAAGCCCAGCTCCTTGTAGTAACTGTCGATGTCAGCGGTGACCGCGGTCATCACTCTCCTAAAAGCTTCCGCGGTAGCTTTGTCGATTCCAGCCTTTTTCTGCAGCACACTGATGAGCACCTCAGTGATCAACTGTGGAGAGAATGAGGAGGGGGAGGAGTCTGGTTTACAGAACATTCAGATGCTCTCTATATCCATTATGACATCACACCATTTAGTGGGCATAATCTACCATTTCTGCCAAGTGACATTGGTTACAGTTCAGTCTGTGTGAGCTAGTGCAGCAGGTCCAGTGACTCTTAGCCACAAAATGGGTTTTGTGTATTTTGTCTTTTGGACCAGTCAGCGTTCATCATGTGCAGAGTTCACGCTTTCTCCCCCCCCCCCCCCCCCCAAATGTAAGTCTAATTAATAAATGCTTAAAGATAGGAGAGAGCCAGCACATGCTAAGACAGGAGCGGGTACCTTGAACATGTTAATGGGGATTTTGTGCTGGTTGGCGTGGGTAGTGGCGAGAGGTTTGAGGACGCTGGCGTGGTTCCCCTTCGCCTTCACCAGCTCACCAAGCTTCGTCAGCACTGTGCATCCATGAGCCGCAATAGCAGCATTTCCTTGAAGCTCACCCTGCGGGATATCTCTGAACTTTGGGAAGTATTTCTGGCTTTCAGGATGTTCCAAAAACAGACTGCATAGAGAGAGAGACAGACAGAGAGAGAGTAATGTCTCTTATTTCAATGCTCTACCACAATACTATAATACTAGAATGTACAACTATATATGATTTACAAATACAGATAGCAGATAAATAAACACATGTGCATACAATAAAAAATGGGTATATAGAGTAAAGTGAAAATAGTGTACTTTAGTTCCACTGGCATGGAAATCATTGGAGAGAAAGGCCTTCATTATCAAGACTAGAATCTTCACTGGCTAAAAGGCCCTCACAGCTTTCAAGGACAGAAAGAGAGAGAGAGAGAGAGAGAGAGAGAGAGAGAGAGGCTGAGAATAAGAGAGGGGGAAGAAGAGGAAGAAAGAACCCATTGTTTCTGGGGAGCTCAGTCAGCATCCTGTTACTTCTCCACTTAGAATGAGTGAGGGAGAAAAAGAGAGGAGATGAAAAGGCAGGTAGATGGATCGATAACCAGCTGCTCCTTTCCCAGGACAGCCACATTCAGTCTGCTTCAGTCCTTCACCACTAAAGCACCACAGCACCCTGGTCTTCTAAAGGGCTGGAAATGGTGCTTGGAGTAACCATTGCTCTGCCACTGCCCTACAGGGTGGGTTTGGCAAACAGGACCCAGATCCGGTTCTGGCTTTGTCCTGCTTGGTGTGATACTAACCCCCACAGCACCTCTCCTCCGTAATCCTTGAGGTTGGCTTCCACCTTTGGCCAGACAGCCAGGATCATATCAAAGTCAGACATCGTCTGTGTGGAGAGGAAACACGGAGGCTGTAACACACATGTAACCCCCAAACGCGTGTACGTGTGGAAATGCAAACACAAAGTCCTGAGCGTAACATTAACCCGCGGCCGGAAAACAAAGGTCTGGAAGGTCAAATGTTGATTCCTGCTCTCTGCGAGCTCCTCCTGTACACTGCTCTACTGCCTGCGTGTGTTCCTGGGACTTTCAGGTTCTCTGCACACCACAGGCTTGCGCAAATGTTCAATTTCAAATAAATAAATAAATAATTTGCCTGCTCAGTTAGTCTGCCTCAGCTACTTCAGGATACAGGGAGCGTTAGTGTTAGTTAAACTTTTTCAACTGTTCAACTTTCAAAAAAGTTGCTATATATTAAAATCTGTTGTTTCTAAAAAATTAATAACTAATGAAACATGTGCAAAATCTTCTGTAAAATAAACAGAAAATGCGTTTAAGGTTTCATTGCCTCTTTAAAGAATTTTTTTGCAAGGTCAGAATGGACAGAATGCCCTTGGGGTTAAAAAAACCCTCCAACACACACACACACACACACACACATTCTACTTGTACCCTCTGAAGTGCTTTCATTGCAACAGTTCATTGTTCTCAGCATATTCTTAATGATAATTACAATTAGCTAATTAATATTTTAATTGGTCCTTTTTGTTACTTTTTGTACAAAACATCACAAATGTTAATGTTAATTAAAGTGCAGTTTGCCAATGGTGTCTGAGTTCAGACGCATAAAAAAAAAAATCTAAAAACCAGCATCACCACACACACTCAAGCATTGTTCATACCTTACTGGTAGAGGGTCAAGGACTTCTTAGATGGCTGGGTATGGAGAGATGATTCTCAAGGCTCTTCAGAGTTACTCTGTAATATATGGGACTCCTGGTTTTAACTTATATACTTGGCTTTGGTGAAATAACACCCCCCTCACCTGTCAATCAAAAGTGCTCTCCTTGTCTTAAAATGTTAGCTCCGCCCCTTCACCCCCACCCTCACCCCGTGCTGCTGCCTGTCCCTCCCTGTCCTGCTCTGTCCAACTGTTTCTAATTCCCTCACTCTTGCACGTACACTTTCTCATCCTCTCCCCCATTCTTCCTCTCCCTTACTTCTCTTTCCACCCTTCTCTTTCTGCCTGGAACACACCCGCACCCTCTTTCATGCTCTCTCGTTCTCTCTCCTACTCCTTTTCTTTTCCACACTCATTCCTTCTCTCTCTCTCTCTCTCTCTCTCTGTCTGTCTCTCGCCGACTCTGATGCAGACAGTCCCGACTGTGCAGTTGTGTAGCAAAGTCTGCTGTTCTCTGATAGCATGTTGGCGTGCGGCCAGAGCCGTTCATCCAACCTCCTCCAGCTATGGAGCTGTTATTAACATGCTTCTCAACGCTGCAGTGTTTCACATGATCAAGGGCGAGGCGGCGGGAGCAGGTATGCTGGGAGAAGATGCACGCCTGCAGGAACACTCCAGCGCCAGCCCTCATGCTGGCTGTCTGGGCTACAACCGGCCGACTCTCTGATGTGTGTAAGTCAGTAGGCGAGGAATGCGCCCGCCTTGTGGAGACTGCTCCTCGCTCTGTCCTGTTATTCTCCGGGCCGGGCCGGGATCAGTGGGGGTCCTGCTGCGCTCTTCCCCAGTGAGGAGGGCCTGATTAATGGGTTTATTCCGTTTGAGTGGTCGCCATTCAGATCGTTTACACAAACAAAGGTCTCGAAGCATTGTAATGGAGGAAAAACAAACCAGGAGAGGAAAAAAAAACATCAAACACACTGATGAGGAAACCAGTAGACAATGCACACACACACACACACACACACACACACACACACACACACACACAGATGCTTTGGGAATGTAACCCTTTCAATAAATCAGTAAGTGGACTTTGGGGGAAAATGTGTTACATGCACGTGCCTCTAAATGAGCAGTGCAGCACCCTCCAGAACAATGCAGCTGCAACACGAGCGTGGTCCACCTGACGACCTTTGACCTCTGCTCCGCCAGCATTCCATTCCCAAAACCTGCGGGGAAACAGGAGGTCCGGACAAGTTCTGCAGGGACCACGGGCAGCAATACTCTGGAAGGCCTGTTCACTCATGTCATCTTAATCACACATCCTTCATGTACAATAGACTATTCTACTATAATCTGCCTCATAAGCTTTCTTTCTCTAAGGCTCTCTCCTCCCCCTTTATTCCATTCCTAAGCCTTTTTACACTCTCTCTTTGCATGCCTCTCCTCCTGGGATTCTCGATGTGTGTGTCATGGTGTGCTCAGGTCAGCAGACAGGTCTATTTATAATAGTAAATGTTGGCTGTTGTTCTGTGTGGTTCCTGGAGTGCATAGGCTTGAACGTGTGTGCCTGTGCGTATATACTTATCGCTCTATATTTGAGGGCTTCTGATGACCTCTCAAGGACAGCAGACCATGCGTTACAACATACGGAGTGGAGCCTGTGTTGCCAGGTCATGACTGTAACCCTTACAATTCGAAATGTTTGTTACAATTTCCCTCGTGTTAGTGCTTAGCTGGGGGGGGGGGTTGACAACAGCTAAGATTAGACTTGTGTTCAAAGACCTTTTAGGCTAGAGTGGAGCTTAAACCCACACACGGTCATGCTTATTTTAAGACTCGCAAGGGTGGGTGCACAGAAGCACTCTACTCTCCAGACAGACACAGAAACAGAGTTTATCTTTGAACAAGACAAAGACAAAGACAAGACGCACGCAGGTCGGGACAAAGCTAGGCGGACACGGCCATGTGAGCTGTTAGACCATGACAGGTGAGAGCAGAGAGGGAGAGCATAGGCTGACCACATGCGGTGTGTCTCTGAATGATCTGAACAGATGCTGGTCCCACAGTGAGCGTCTCCTCCTCCACTCATATCAGTGGCTTGCTTCTGTCTGTTCTCCTCATCCTACAGTGTGTGTGCAAGGCACTGAGTATTCATAGTGTCACTTCTTTCTAGGATAGCATAGTGCATAAAGGCAAATTTCTATTATCCATTTTTTTTTCCATTAAAAGTATTTATATGAATTTGCTTTTTATTTTATAGGTGGCACTGATTTGAACTGGAAGAAACATAGGCAATCTTAACCTACTCTACCACACACACACACACACACACACACACACACACTTCATTATTCGGTAACAGGATGCCATGTGAGTAGACCCACAGGACAAAGGAGGGTCTGCAGGGAGGGTGGAGGTGTGTTGGGGGAGTGGTAGAGCGGTAGCAGGTCTACACACAGGGGCCTCAGAGTCTCTGTGTCACTTGAGAGGCAGACCAAGAGAAAGAGTGAAAGAGAGAGCAGAGGAATGAAGGGGAGAGGGAGAGAGAGAGAGAGAGAGCTCTACTGTAACAGCCCCAGGCTCTCTGACTCCAGAGCAGGTCACTGGAGATGACATTTGGCAGAATGAAAGCACTCCCTCCATTAGCAGGTTAGTTAAATTATTCTGGAAGTGATCAAGGCACAATGATAACAGAGACACAGTAAATGGGCCTACGTGCATAGACAGTGTTGCACTGTACCTGTGCATTTAGTGTGTGTGTGTGTGTGTGTGTGTGTGTGTGTGTGTGTGTGTGTGTGTGTGTGTGTGTGTGTGTGTGTGTGTGTGTGTGTGTGTTTGTGTGTGTGTATGTGTGTGTGTGTGTGTTCTTCCAATGAATACTTTTCGTCTATATATGAGATCTTAATTTTTATACCACAGTCTATCACACGTTACTTAAATTACAAATGTGTGTTTGATCTCCCTCCTCGTTTCCTCAATGACCTTCCCAGGTAATAAGTACAGCTCGGATGTCGGGGGCGGTTTTAAAGACAGAATGGTAGAAATAGTAGAAAGCCTTCGGCCAATCTTACCGTTTCCTGCTAAAAACTTATTTTCTTTTCTATTCTTTATTCCTCGCTCCAAGCGCCTAGTTTAGCTTCTGCATAATCATGGGATCTCTGAATTTTAATAATAATCTTTATTATGGCGCCCTCTAGGGAATATAGTTTGAATATCACAGTATGTTAATGTTGTTCCTAGTTAAGACAACATGCAATTTCAAAGGCACCATATCATGCTCACGATACATAAGCGCTATTTATCTATTTATTTACTTGTTATTTATTTATTTTTCAATAAATGTTCAACTGTTTTCTGAGAGCCGTAGAGATTTGTGGATAAACCAAGGTGCCAAAATAATTTCACGGCCTCCAGGAAGTTAGCTGCAGTCGACCACATTCGAACTGCCACGAGATTAAAGGAGTAAAAGTTCAAACCATTTCTGTTTCCGCATCGTTTTGTCAAATTAGTTATCGACAACATTTACATATGTTGACATGTATGTTGTGACGAGAGTATAACATTTTTTTAACCACTAATAATTACATTCAAAATTATTATAGCTAATAGACTCCATATTTACAGGTGTATCTCAATAAATTTGAATATAATCAAATATTTTCAAATATATAATTTATCAAAATTATATTTATTTCAGTAATTCAATACAAAAAGTGAAACGCATATATTAAATAGATTCATGACAAACAGAGTGATCTATTTCAAGTGTTTATTTCTGTTAATGTTGATTATTATGGCGAACAGCCAATGAAAACCTAAAAGTCATTATCTCAGAAAATTAGAATAATTAACATAAAACACCTGCAAAGACTTCCAAAGCGTTTAAAATAGTCCCTTGGTCTGGTCCAGTAGGCTACACAATCATGATGAAGACTGCTGACTTGACAGCTGTCCAGAAGGCATTGACACACTCCACAAGGAGGGTATGCCACAAAAGATTATTGCTAAAGAAGCACAGTGCTGTATCCAAGCATATTAACTAAAAGCTAAAAATTAAAAGCTAAGTGGAAGGTAAAAGTGTGGTAGTAAAAGATACACAAGTTACCAGGATAGCCAGGATTGAGTCTTGAAATGATTGTCAAGAAAAGGCCATTCAAAAATTTGGGGGAGATTCACAAGAAGTTAAGTGCTGCTGGAATCAGTGCTTCAAGAGCCACCACACACAGAACATGAGCTACAACTGTCGCATCCCTTGTGTCCAACTTATGACCAAGAGACAATGTCAGAAGCATCTTACCTGGGCCAAGGATAAAAAGAACTGGACTGTTGCTCAGTGGTCCAAGGTGTTTTCAGATTAAAGTCAATTTTGCATTTCATTTGGAAATCAATGTCCCGGAGTCTGGAGGAGGAGTGGAGAGACACAATCCAAGCTGCTTGAGGTGTGAAGTTTCCACAATCAGTGATGGTTTGGGGAGCCATGTCATCTGCTGGTGTAGGTCCAAGACCAAACTCAAATTCCAGGAGGACTTTTAATAACCACAGTATCACTGCGCTTGATAGGCCAGCAAACTCGCCTGACCTAAACCCCATAGAGATTCTATGGAGTATTGTCAAGAGGAAGATGAGAAAACCTCAGTAGGCTGATCACCTCCATGCTGTGCTGCACTGATGCAGTAATTTGTGCAAAAAGAGCCCTGACCAAGTACTGTACACACGTTTCAGTAGACCAACATTTCTGAATTAAAAATCCTTGTTCAGTTGGTCTTCTATAGTATTCTAATTTCCTGTGATAATGACTTTTGGGTTTTCATTGGCTGTTCGCCATAATCATGAACCTTAACAGAAATAAATACTTGAAATAGATCACTATATTTGTCATTAATCTATATCATATATGCATTTCACTTTTGGCATTGAATTACTTAAATAAATTAACTTTCTGATGATATTCTAATTTATCGAGATGCATCTGTATATCCAAGTACATTTCAAAGTGTTGTTAGGAAACTCTTATTTTGGCAGGTCTTAAACAATGACTCAAGTCATTTTAATATCTAAGATTGATGAAACTTCACAACCAGTTACCGTTTCTGATTGAATACCAGTTAACCCGGATCCTGGCTTAGAAATTCACAACAAAAAGTCAAGTCAATAAAAATTCTCGACATTTTCGTGGAGAGGAGGTCAACAAATCAGCTTTCCCTGGGTGATATCAACAATGAACCCCGAAAAGTAAGTTATTGCTTAGTTAACTAATAGCAAATGTAAAAAAAAAATCCAAATTGCATTAGATACACAGACAGTTGTGTCGCTACTGTAGTTGTTTGTTGGTATAAAGTATTATCACAAACTGGTTAACGACTACAAACTCGATAATTCACCATCCTACTGTAAAATTTTTAACTTGAATAATTAACTGTCTAAGGTAGTTGACTGGACTACCAAGTTAATTAAGTTGTCTGGCTCTATCCATCAATGAAGAATCACTAATTAATTAAATTACTCTCTGTAGCTGCTTCTAAGAGGCTGAATGGATTAATAAACTGAACATAGTTCCTAATCATATAGGTAGCTAGCAGGCTTGTTTGCTTTCTGACTACATAGATAAGATAACCAAGCTCAATTAGGGCTGTCACCGAAATGTCGTTTTTGTGTTAAACTGCTTGCTAGGACGTCACACTTTCTAAACGTAAAAATAATTAAACTGATACAGTTGACCTTCTTAGCAAATAACCGTATACTAAATAACTTGTGATCGTTTTAAACGTGTATCTAGCCACTAGTGCTTATATTTGTTTTCTTAAATGTTCGTAAGGCTCCCCGTGTAATGGGTAAGCTGCGTATCCAACTAACTGATCGCGTCACTTTGAATCTTCATTCAGATCGATCAATAGGTATAACAGATCTATAGGATTGTAAGTCTTTAACAGGGAGACTGAAAGTACCTATTTTCCCTGCACCTGGAGGACAAAAGCTACCTAATCAACACAAACAACTGTTTATTAGCTAGGTTATTGTACACAGTCCTTGGCATTGTGTGTGGAATGTTGCTTTCTATTAAGTTAGCTTCCTGATCGCTTGATCTGGTCTGTTTAATTAGCTGTCCTAATGAAATTTACAAAAGAGGAACGCGTATATTACTTCGCATTACTAGAGCCGTTATTTCCCCCCTGGCCTCACAGATTACAGATGGAGAGATGAGATAGTGGCGGGCCTCAGCAGCGGTGAAGCGTGGAGTGTTGTGATGGTGGTGGTGATGGTCGTGGTGGTGATGGTGCAGATAGCCTGACCAATAACATCGTCTCTTCCAGCCTGGGCACGCATTTGTGATGTTAGCAATTTAGAATCTGTACCTCTCCCCAAACCAGATTAGTTTGTCTGCAGAGAATCTGGTTCTCCACACCGTCAAATACTTTGACAGCAACCAACGTGGTGTGTGAGGTTTGTAACATGCAGACCAACCGGCCCCAGTGGTTTTCTGTGAGGTCTAGTGGCAGGTGCTAAATAACTGCCATTATTTTGTTATAATAATAATGTAATAATGGCACCAACAAGAGTTCTGTTGTGAAGGCACTGGCACAAAATATTGTTTTTCAAAAATACCCCTAGTCTCACACACCACATGTCTCTCTTGCAGTGATCTGATCTACATGTCTCTCTTGCAGTGACTGTGCAGTATTTAAACTGCTACTGATCGGAGACTCGGGGGTCGGCAAGTCTTGTCTTCTTCTCCGCTTTGCAGTGAGTGACCGTCAAACACCTCATGGAACTACAGCTTCAGAATGAATATACTTTTATTTTTGTACCTTTACATGTTCTGATTTGGTGAGGGTTTTGTCCATGAACACATATGACTGAGGGTTTTGCCCATGGATACACATGGATACTGGTTCCTTGATCAGCACATGACTGATCAAGGAACCAATTTCCCTATGAGCACCTAAACAGCCAGATTTCAGTAATTAATCATAAGCATCTGCAGCACAGATGAAGTATGAGGGTTATGAATATGCATGTCCCATGGTCAGGACTCCTGTAGTCACAGCAGACGAGCAGACGCTTGCAATGTTTAGTCTTCCTGGCGGCTGGCGCATTCAGTCAGCGGAAGAGTGGTCTTCATGGTCTCTCTCTCTCTCCCTCTCTGACCAGGATGACACGTTTACTGAGAGCTACATCAACACCATTGGCGTGGACTTCAAAATCAGAACAATAGATCTAGAAGGCAAGACCATCAAGCTACAGATTGTAAGTCATCGAGCGGCTGAGGAGTCAGCCTACAGCTGGAATTCTGTTCAGTGAGCCGGTGGGATTGTTTTGAACTCTTTTGTGTGTGTGTGTGGGCATGCTGTTCAGTGACTCAGTCAGCATTTGTTGAACTGTGTGTGTGTGTGTGTGTGTGTGTGTGTGTGTGTGTGTGTGTGTGTGTGTGTTATGCAGTGGGACACTGCAGGCCAGGAGCGCTTCCGTACCATTAACTCCAGCTATTACCGCGGAGCCGACGGCATCATCGTTGTTTATGACATCACAAATCAGGTGGGCGGTCACTGGTCCTTTGTCAGCGTCACCATACTGCTAGGAAACCACTTCCATGGAGACCATGAGTGAAGGAAAGCCCACAGCTGATGAAGCAGATGGTTTTCCCGAAGCCTCCACCACACTCGGCACAGTCGGCACAGCACACCCAGCACACCGTTTTCCTGCTAGAAGAAAGTGTTCCAGGCAACTGCTCCATGGGCTCCTCCTGTCTGTCACGTGTCCAGTTGGTGTGCTGGCAGTAAATATAAATAATACTTGCAGGGTTGGTATCCAGGGTGACCGCATTTATCAGTGACAGCCTCGCGCTTCCCTGGAAACGTTGACGTGCGGCTGCCTGCCCTTGCTGTACCTGCTAGACCTGGTGAACTACAGCGGCTGTGTCTCTGTCGTATTGTCTTTGGACATATTCCACGGAAAACTGGTTGCCTGGCCAACAGAAATAAGAGTTTTGTTATGTTTTGTCACCATTATGTTTCTCTGTGGGTGGAGAAGTGCGTCTGTGCTTTGAGTTGAGGTGGTGGTGTGTTGCCGCGATGTGCTGTTTTTAAGGGAGACCTTTCCCTGTGCATCTGTTACCAGGAGACCTTCACCAACGTGAAGCAGTGGCTTCAGGAGATAGACCGCTACACCAGCGACAACGTCAGCAAGCTCCTCGTGGGTAACAAGAGCGACCTGACCAAAAAGAAGATGGTGGAGTACTCCATAGCTAAGGTCAGACGCCAGCGCCTCCAAGAGCATCGTGCTGATCACGGCTGTTCTGTCTGGCTGTTGAGATGCAGCACTGTCCTAACATGTCTGTCTCATTCTCTCTCTCCCCCTCTCACTCACTCAATCACTCTTTCTCTTTCAGGCGTTTGCGGACTCACTGGGTATACCCTTCTTGGAGACAAGTGCTAAGAATGCCACCAACGTGGAGCAGGTCTTCGTCACCATGGCAGTAGAGATCAAGAAGAGAATAGGATCAGGCCCCGGTGTGGGCAGAGATAAATCCAATGCTAAGATCAGGTGCTCTGGGAAATGCTGCTGAGACCTCTTCTGCTCCCCAAACAAACACCCAAACAAATACTCGGAGAACAATATGATACAGACCACTACGTGTGTGTGTGTGTGGTGTGTGTGTGTGTGTGTGTGTGTGTGTGTGTGTGTGTGTGTGTGTGTGTGTGTGTGTGTGTGTGTGTGTGTGTGTGTGTGTGTGTGTGTGTGTGTGTGTGTGTGTGTGTGGGAGAGACTGTATTAAGAATTATCAGAATTGTCTGATATATCATGCATGTACAAAGCTGCATGGCCTGACTAAAATGGCATCTCCAACAGTCTGATCTCAACCTCATGTCATGTCATTACATTCACGCTTGGGAGGAATTACTTAGCATCTTGATTCTCTTACTCACTTTTGAAACACTCAGGTGACAGCTGTGTACAGGATATCAGACAGGGATGTTAGGCTCCGCCTCCTGTCACAGCAGGGCAGCTGAGTGGAAAGGAGAGGGCAATCGTAGCATACTGGAGACGCTGTGAAGCATGCTGGGACACTGTAGTGCATGCTGGGAAGCTTTCTTCTCTCTCTCTCTCTCTGCAGTTACGGCAGTGAGTTGTCTCTTCCGTGAGTCTTGTTTCTTTTGGTTGGAGGTGTTTGTGTTTCAGGTTGCGTGCCAGTGTGGAAAAGGGTTCAGTGGTGGAATGTACCATCTAGAAACGTTTCCCAGTGGCAGTCCTGCTGTCGGTCAGTGGTTCGCCCGCTCCAAGACAACTGACTCCTGTTGACCTAACAAGTCACATCAGGTGTGTGTGGCCATGGAGGTTGCCACAGTGACCGCTGCATCCTCCACCTGGTCCTGGAGACCAGGTGAGACATGGCTGGGGAAGGCTGATTAGGAAACCTCAAACTGAAGCCAAACACTGGGTTGGGTGTAGGGACCTGTAGACTGGGCTATACACCCAAAAGCTATCTTCATTTTGTGTTGTTTCTAACACAGATTGGACATATCGAGGAAAAATTTTTATAATGTGCACATATGAATATATTCATATGACAGCCTTTACCTCTTACACCTCGTTATGTCCTACAGGGATTTTTGGATTATGAAGATTATATATGAGATTTTATATTTCTGTGCAAATTGCCAGAACCGATTTCCTCAGGCTACAGAGATGCAAAGGAAAAGTTCACGGTGGTAATGACCCCACGATGGGTCGGTCATTTCAAAACACCGAGCACTGATGTCACCACCTGTGCCTATATCATTTTTGTTAATGCTTTTTTTACTCTTGACATTTTTTTATGGAATGTAATGGAAATGTTTAATAAAATGTTCTTAATGGATGTGTTCTGTGTTTGTAAACGTCTAATCCAGAGATGTCAGAGAGTCCTGGAGGTTCATTTTGTGGTCCTTCCTGATCTAGTGGATAAACATAAACGGACTAACCAGAATCGGTTGAGGACTGGCCTGCAAACTTCCTGCTCTAATTATAGAAAAGAACACTGCACACCACCGGTGAATGGAG
The DNA here is from genome assembly GCF_052324685.1 of Brachyhypopomus gauderio. NCBI lineage: Eukaryota > Metazoa > Chordata > Actinopteri > Gymnotiformes > Hypopomidae > Brachyhypopomus > Brachyhypopomus gauderio. Next base: position 1,582,775 of record NW_027506888.1, read on the forward strand.
CAAAATGTTGAAAAATGTAATAAACAGAATAGTTTCTTCTTGCCATGAACAAGTGAGAACAAACATAACTTCAAGCTGACCAGTCGCCGGCTAATGGCATTATTTTTAAAAAGACGATGCCCCTCAACTTCAGCGTTATTGGGAAACATTACTAAGAATAAATTAGTAATCCGTACTATAACACATCATAACACGTTACAGTCTGCAGTACTGGCACATTGAACCAGTCAAATGGATAATCACATTTAAAATAACACGTTTGGTATCAATACTAAAACAATGTTCATTCTTGCCATTACACTGCTGGTTAACCAATCAGCTGATGTTTCAGATTTGCACATATCACCACTAAATGACGTTGTTTGCTGACACTGAAAATCACAGACACACCTTCCTACGCGACGGGTACGACATGGTATCCAAAATATTAAGAGCCATTTGCACATATGACCATTAGAGGGCGCTGTTTGCTTACATTGCTGGAGGATCACAAAAACACCTCCCTGAACGATGCAAATTGAGAGCTGATTCCAAATTACCAAAAATTTACAGAACTGAAAAAATTAAATGGTTGAAGTAACAATATGATTATCATGAATGGAAAAGAAAGAGAATGACGATTATACTGTTCTAACATTATTCTCGATTCGCTAACTCTCTTTCGTGTGCAAAATCAGTTGTTAAATAGCAACACTGTATTTTGCATTTATGGCCACTAAAGGGCGCTGTTGGCCAACCCTCGGACCGTCACATACACGGTGCTGTTTGATCAAATGTACGCTGTTGCATAGATTGTCATTCTGTCAACCTCAGAGTTGAAGTTCCTCATCCACACAATAAAGGCCTGAGCTGATTGATTGTTTGAACTTTATTAGCTCATCTCAACTTGACAGATCTGAGATCTGACTGTAAAGCTTCATTAAAAGCAAGTAATTTCCACAAACTATCAACAGTGCACTAGTGTCTATCTATCTATCTATCTATCTATCTATCTATCTATCTATCTATCTATCTATCTATCTATCTATCTATCTATCTATCTATCTATCTATCTATCTATCTAGCTTCAGTGGAACTCACCACATGTAAATGATTGTCATTTTTTAAAACAATGCCACATTGTGTTAATGCACATTAAGTTCAGTCATATTTTAATCAACTGCTGTCATTTGTGAATGTGTAGAAAACTGGCTGTCAGAGAAATACAAGTGGGATCAAACCTGCTGCAGTCATGAGTACTCACATACACATGACACATTCACATCACATGTACACATCACATGTACACCACACGTACACATAGCAAACATATGTGTTAGTGTTGAGGGGTTCCTTACATATTCACACAACACAGTAGCTACACAAACACACAACACACACACACATACTGCAGACATACATATTAGTGTTGAGGGGTCCCTTACACATACACACACAGCAGACATACGTGTTAGTGTTGAGTGGTCCCTCACACATACACACAGCACACACACACACACACACACACACACAGCAGAAATACGTGTTAGTGTTGAGGGATTCCTCACACACACAGTTCTGGACACATACACTGCAGATATACATGTTAGTGTTGAGATGTTCATTACACATACACAAAACACAGTACACAAACACAAAGCACACACACAGCAGACATACTTATTAGTGTTGAGGTGTCCCTCACACATACACACAGCTCTGTACACATACACACACAGCAGACATACGTGTTAGTGTTGAGGGGTCCCTCACACATACACACAGCTCTGTACATATACACACACAGCAGACATACGTGTTAGTGTTGAGGGGTACCTCACACATACACACAACTCAGCACAAAGGAACAGATGTTTAATGCAAGGGCTGCAGTAAGGTCAGGGTCAAGAACAATGCAGAAGTGTGTGTGGGGGGCACGCACACGCACACACACACGTGTATAATTTGCTGGCTGTATTCCTGTCTGCTCTGTAACAAAGGGTGGGTGGCAGGCGAGGACTCATTCCACATAGACTGTTTTTGGGGGTTGTGTGGGGTATGGACCCCCCCTGGGGAGGGGCGGGGCGGGGAGACGATCTGGGGGTGAAGGGGGATGGGTGGAGAGAACAAACAAAAGATTCAAAAGCCAGAATCAGTCACAGAATCAACAGCAAAGTTCCCTCAGACACTAACCACCTGCCTCATAAAGTTGTTTCTTTTAAAGGTTTTTATGAAGTCACATTCTACAAGTTACATTATGTTACCATAGAACACAGTAGTGCTCATTTTCTACTCTAACTTAAAGTAAAGGTGAAAAGTGTAATTGTCCCTCTGACATCAGTAAATACCACAAGTAGGAGTCAGTTACTTGAAGAAAGTTGCAATGATGTCATTTGTATTAGGAAAAGATTTCAACATTATTTGATCATATATTTCATTATAATGCATGAAAAAAGTTCTAGAATCATATGGAACCAAAGATAATGGAGATTATGTAAACAAATACAAGACTACAAAACCTTCAGAGGGACACTTTAAACAATCAAGAGCATGACTAAGTGATTAATCAGCAGCCATAAGTGTTTGTGAGCAAACGTCTGTCTCTTGGTAAATTAACAAGGTGTGAAACAGGTCATTCCTGTCCTATTGGGAGAACAGCTAGTTTCGTGAACTGTCTGAGAATACCATCATATTCAGTTACTATAGCAACGGGATAAAAAAATGTACTCCTCACTAACTGTTCTAAGAGTACATTGATGGTGACAAGCAGGGTGGTTGCAGCAAATTCTGGACCCTGTACACTCTCAATGTCAGTGGGCCCCTATAAATGCCAGTAAACGAGGCAAAATGGGCCCCTCTCCCTACTCGGGCCCTGGTTAATCAGGTCCACTTTCCCCCCCACTACCACGTGGTGACAAGTTATATTTTTCACATGCAGTATTGCTGAAGAACAACCAAGCGAGATTCTTATCAAGCAAATCAACAAAGTTTTAATGAATGTCTTTGATCCAAGTATCGGCAGAAATAAGTCGTTTACTCTAAATGTCCACGGTTTGAGCGGGTTGAGAAGCGGTTCTTATTATGCTGATGTGGAGAGGAAGAGTCATTCCGTTTCTGTAATATAATCTGTGGCGAAGGTATTAACTGGAAAAAGCATTTCAGGCACTTGTGCAAGATGTTGCTATTACTGGTCAATTTATTCCATTTTTTCTTCTACCATCTGGAGAAAATTATGTCATGCCTCGAGAGCGACAGAGCGAGAGGGAGAAAATAGCCTAAGCGACAGATGTCCAAGTTGGGTATAACACACTGTGTCGCTATGTACAAAATATACGGACCCTGAGCATGTGCAGCGTGAAAATGCGTTCGCGCGCGCGTGCATGCGCACAAGAATTTTATCTACAATAAGCACAATTGCTCTAATTTAATTAAGCGCATTTGCGCGCACGCGCACACACAACACACACTTTTTCCAAATAATGGCTACAGGTGGACGTTAAAATAAGTTAGGAAGTTAGTAACGACCACTGCATTCCTATGTCCTATGCATGTCTATATATAGCATATTACATACACACAGTCTAACGATCGCGCTTGGGAGTAAAGTGACTGTGTTAGCGGACACGTTCCTGACATACATCACATTTCTGCGGTTTTTCTCCCTTGACTAAAGGAATCATGCCTGGAAGTTTCAAAGTTACCTAAAGCATTTTAAAACATCACGTCCTCCTTCGATGTATGCCAGCTGGAAGTCTAAAGTCAGAGAGAGAGAGAGAGAGAGAGAGAGAGAGAGAGAGAGAGAGAGAGAGAGAGAGAGAGAGAGAGAGAGAGAGAGAGAGAGAGAGAGAACTCAGCGTACATCTCAGCCTTACGTCATTCTCGAAGACTGCTTGCGGGTTTGTTGAAAGGAAGAATAGACGAGACCGCCTCGACCGATGTCCGGAAGGAATAACTTTACGTTCCTTTCAGTTGCGTCAAGTAAATTAGGCAAAAGGCGTCGATAAACGATACCCTGTGACTATAAGCGAAAGAAACTGGCGAAACCATTCTGATGGTCGTTATAAAGTTACCGGTGATACTACATGTGGTGAGTTTATGTTTATTTTAACAGGAGGAGAATTCTACTAGCCTACTGTTTCCTTCTCTGTCTAATTAGCTCAAGTGTACTAACTTAGTCAGTACCCTGCTAGTCAGCCGTTATCTTCAGACCTGCTTTGTAAGAAAAATTTTTGCTACTAATTAACTTGTAGGTCGATGTTATTAAGGTAGCCTACTTGTTTAAGTATACTACATGGACCAAACCGAAATAATTTTAAAAAGGGAAATGTATAAATACGCAGTTGATTAATGCGATTATAATGTGAACAGCTCGCCTTTTCTCCAATTATTAAAAAGTTTTATACACAGAGACGAATTTGACGATAACTCGAGACAGTGTAATCGAAGTGTTGGTCAGCTCATTTTTAATTTAATTGCAGGTGATGTCCATTGATAAACAATAGCGCCCCCTGGTGTTACACGGCGCTGCTTTACTTCGTCCAGGCAACAGTTGCATAGTAAAATACATGAATGAATTCCAAATACCTACGCGAAAGGGTCGAATATGTAGTGGCATACCTGCTGCTCTCAAACTGTACTGAACTTTCATTTCAGTACACTTTTGAGTTTCACTTTACTTTTACCTGGTAAAAGCGTGCGCGTGTCAAAGGCAGTAGAACGAAACTAACGTGGAGCAAACTAGTAAATGCGAGTTATTACTAATACATTACTGAACTTTAAATTTTATTATACATTCATGAATATATTATACAGGTAATTGTAAACATTACACGCTACTAAACTAGGTTTAATAGCATGCTGAGTTGATGTCCAATTTTCTGAATTACAGTTTACGTTTGCATTTAGGGCATTTATCGCCTTTATCTAAGGCGACTTACAAAGTGCTTTGCCATCTTTTCACAGAATGCATCTTAGACAGTAGCATAGATAGGTCAAAATTCAAGATACCCTTGAACCAGACTACTACAGTGACTACTACAGTGACTACTACAGTGATTACTACAGTGACTACTACAGTGACTACTACAGTAACTACTACAGTGGCTACTACAGTGGCTACTACAGTGACTACTACAGTAACTACTACAGTAACTACTACAGTAACTACTACAGTGGCTACTACAGTAACTGCTACAGTGGCTACTACAGTAACTACTACAGTGACTACTACAGTGGCTACTACAGTAACTACTACAGTGACTACTACAGTGACTACTACAGTGGCTACTACAGTAACTACTACAGTGGCTACTACAGTGACTACTACAGTGACTACTACAGTGGCTACTACAGTGACATTACCTACTTCTGCAAATGAAGATCGGCTACAACGTAAACAACTGGGATTAAAAACCGATACCTAGTAGTGTAAATTAACATGTACAAATAAACATACAATGCGAAGTACAAGGACAACAAGTGCTATCTGCGGTGTTAGTGGTCATTTAAGTACCCAACAAATGTCGAGTACAAATGTCCTGACATACACATCAATGTCAATAATGTAGACTAAACTCTAGTTAAGTAAGACCGTTTTTAAGAGTGGTTATGTCGAATGGACCAGTCCACGTAATGGTGTTTAAAGTTGTATTACAGGGTTAGATCCTGAGTCAGCATTAATACTCTGAAATGTCTGATAGTACAGCTTGATCATACTTCGGTTTTTTCCACCATTAACTCCCCCCGCTTCCTTCTTGTGAAAAGGTCTTTTGTGGGTGGACGTTTTTACAAAGGTTAACTGTGACTGTTGACGATTTGGGCGTTGTTTATCAACCAGCTGAAGGAACTTTGAGTTCACTTTTATGATCTGCGCACGGTCACTTTTTCTAGAGTTTCAGAGGAAATTGGCTCTAGATTTTTGTGAGTTTCAGAACTGGACGAGTCGTGCATTATGTATCTGTGTAGCTGCAGAGGGTAACTTGATAACATGTCACCCAGTCAGTGCTGTTATCCGCTCGCTCTTCTTTCGCTATGAGTACTACGACTGCGTGAAAAGCGGATGACTTCTTTGAAGCACTGCTTTATGTGAAACATGGGCATTACAGGAAAACAGCCCGTCACCGCCACGCTGTTGTCATGACTGTAAAGTTACTTTGCTCCGCGTTAACTTTATTGCTATATGAGAGACCACAGTGCAGACGACTATATTGTTACTTAATACGATATTTATCTTTGACGTTTCAGACGTCGTCAAACCCCTGCGAGCTAAGTCATGATGTACAGTCTCGTCATTCTGTGAGTTTAAACATCTTTGCTCCCTCCTAGATATGCAGCACGTGACGTGTGTGGGTCTGAAGAGGAAGCTCGCGCCCGAGGACGCGCGCACGACGGAGAGTGAGCCAAAGATGGCGGCGGTGGCGGAGCAGCGACCCTGGCTGTGCTGTGTGCAGCGGCAGGTGGTGCTCCAGCTGTCGCTGCAGAAGCTCTGCTGCTCGGCCCCCCACGCGGAGACAGCGCTGGTGCGCCGTGTCCTCATCGCCAACACGCTCCGCCTCCTCCGCGATGAGCTCGGCCAGCAGGGGGCGCCGCTGGGGCCAAGTGGTACGGCGGAGGGTAGCCGGGAGGCGGAGCCTCAGTCACGGGGGGAGGGCACCCTGACGCCAGCGTGGGTGTTGGAGCAAGATGGAGAAGCGTTTCTGTCACGGCACTGCAACCATGACCTTTCACCTCCCTTTGTGGGTGGAACACCACCACCGTCGTCCCTCACCCCAGACAGCTTCTCCTGGGCTCTGGCTGAAATTGAGGATTTGTTTTCGGCCGCGGCCGCGACGGGAGACTACGCCACACCGCCCACCTGCCCTCTCAGTGCTTCATCCCCCTCGTCTTCCTCAATCTCCCAGCCAGAACACCGGCACCCGCTGGACCCAGGAAGCAAACTCACCGTTCCAGCCACCCAAACATCTGAGAAACAAACCCGTATTAGCTCGGGAGCAATTGGGCCAGCACCATGTGAGCCCCACCTGGACTCCTCTCACCACGCCAATCTCTGTAGCCCAGCCCCTTTTGTGGTTAACCACACCCCCTTATCAATTATGCCCCCCTCCTCGAGCTTTCTCCCGGACCTCTCATTGGACGATTTCCTCTTCTCAGACTTGGACAACTTTCTGTGTGAATTCAACCCTTGCAGCTCAAACCTGAGCCCCACCCCAAACCCATCACCGAAAGTCACTTCCATGGTGACGGATGACATCATGGAGCACATAATGGAGGTTCTAGTTGGATCATGAGGAACATGCCGAAAACCCAGCATCAAGTAACCAACAATGGTCAAACACCTTATAACACTGGTGTTTTTATTGAACAGTTTTGTCAAGATGAGATCTCCAGTTCATGGCAAGTCAGGGAGTTTTGTGAAGTTTTGCATCAACTTTCCACAAAATGGCATCCACAAAATGTCAGGTAAATTCTGTTACCGTAGTGTTGTGGAAAAACGGGATGTAGTCCAAAACACTTGCCATGAAAATGAATTCTTATTTATTTACATGTGCAAATATTTATTTCATGTGGTGTAATTAAAGTCAGGGATGTAATATATTCTGGACATTTCTCATCTCAGTTATGTTTTTATTTCTTATGGTTTGTAACACTTACTGCTATTAAGTTCACTGTTTTGGTACTAAAATTGTGTCATCCTGAAATAAAAAGGGAAGTGGTTGTATAGGTAAGCAGAATGAGACCTGAATGGAGGAGTAAATAGAGAGGACCGGAGGTGCAGAACATTCATCAAGACCAAGTTAATCACAGGGTCACACTCAGAACAAATCACACACCACATTTTCTTAAATTACTTTAATTTCATGTGTACGCTAAAAGAAAATTTACACACTTAAGAGATTCTGTTGTAGTCCAGAAGAGCCCGGGACATGCTCACTGGGACCTGGGCGGGGGAGGGGCTCTTCCCAGAGAACGGGTCATCAGTACGGTTTTTTTCCATAGGAATTTTCCCATAAAGTTTTTTTACTCCATTTTTTCTCTCTCCGTAGTCTCACTGTACAGTCAGAAGCCACAGTCAGCTATGCCGTTAAGTAGTACTTCCATGATACTGTATCTTTACAATGTGCAAAATCCCCCGTAGAGGGACAGAACGACACACAGTGGTAGAACCAAACAAGAAAAAAAAACGTAAAAAATAAAATAAAAATAGTCCAAACATAAATGAGAATATGTCAGAAGAACGAAGTCTCTAATGGATTGTTATCTGGACAACATTTCCCATTATGCATCGCTCATCCTACTGCAATGCCCAAATGGGAGGAGTTTACCGGAAGAATCCGGAAGACTATCGCAAATCTAAAGTAACAAACTTACAGCAGGGGAAAAACAGACATCAAGAAGCATTTCAATAACAGCACTGGGTAAAACAGCCATAGTTAAACGCATATATTGGTCCCTTATTCGCTAAGCATTTGAAGTCGATCATCATTTCCTTAGTCATCAAGTCGTTCATCTGACGTGATGACGTTACAGTTCAAAGTCAGTGGATCCAACTGTTAAAAAGCACCCCTCCATGTATAAAAAACAAAAAAGACAAAAACAAGCCTCCAGCAAGAAAGAGGAAGCAGCTCTAGGTTATTTTGGCCATTTTGCTAGTGGCGGACAGGTTTGGCATCTACGACGTCAGCAGGGAAGGCGCCGCTGTCAGTAATATTGAACCAACTAACCGAAAATGAAACAAGGCTAACTTACACTAGCTTATAATTGTGAAGAGCTAAAGAGCCAACAAAATAAAATCTAGACAATGATTATTTTCATAATAACCAAAGTGATTAAAAACTAAAAACTAAGGCCTTTTATTACATAATTGAGAAAATAATTACCCAGCAGAACTTTGCAGGCAGTACGGCTTCAAGTCATAAATGTATTTGTATGTGACTGATTTTTAACTTCACTCTGCCTTCGTTGAAGGACTTTTGAACCAGTGTTTCCTCAAAAGACACGCACGCACACAAGCAAACCATAAAAGAACATTTGAAAGACAAGAAAACTCCAGACAGAAATCTTATCCCTGAATATATACACACTGAAGCTCGAACAAGGCTCTGGCACGAGAGGACTTCACACATCCACCTGTCTTGGCTACTGTCCTGCACACATCCTGTTGTCAGTTTTACAAACAACACTGTTCTGCTTGAGCTACTCCACTTATTTAAACACACACACACACACACACACACACACACACACACACACACACACACACACACACACACACACACACACAGCCAACTTAAACAAAAACAAGGGAAAAACAAGAAAAGAAGTGACCTGAATAACAAAAACATCAGAAGGAAGAATGAAAATGATGATGATGATGAGAGAAGAGATGTGGGAGAAGGAAAGGGAGAGAGAGAGAGGGTGGGGGGATGGAGGGAGCCCAGTATTGAGGGATTCTCACTCTGGGACAGGAGAGGAAGAGGAGGAGAGTGGGAGGGGCGTGAGCGTGGAGGGAAACATCAACACTTTGGCCTGCATGAAGGAGAGGTCCGGCAGACCGCCGATGACTCGCCTCGCCTCTTCACTGAGGTTCTCCTCCTTACACACCCGAGCTCTCCTGCAGGAGAAGAGGGAGAGGGATGAGGGGCCTGGCCAATAGCTCATACAACACCACTCCTCGACCTCTGACCTCACCATTAAAACAGCAGCTCTGTAGACATGCTTTCTCTGAAATGATTTATTCTCTATTATTATGCTATTGCCTTTAGCCTTTCTAAACAGTACTTTAATTTTGGAGATCGTGGAGTAGCCGAGAGTGTGCTGCTGCCCCCTGGTGTACGAGTAGCAGTAGTGCAGCAGTGTTCCTCACCTGGTGGAAGTGTTGGTCTTCTCCACTGTAGACATGAGGCGGGCAAAGGCGTCTGCCACTCTACTACCCCCACCACTCACCTCCAGCTTCACCTGTGTCAGCTCGTACAGCTCTGGATCCACTCCTACACACACACACACACACACACACACACACACACACACACACACACAATTTCAGACTGCTTACTAGAAACAAGACAAACCAGTCTACGGTTACTGCAGGGGGTCATTTGTTAAAAGCTGCACATGCAAAGAAAACAGCAAGAAAGAGAACAGCAGATGGTGTTAATTGCTTATGGACAAACTTTGACCTTTAACCTCAGCTGACCTGGTATGGATGTGGCAGAGCTGGAGGGGGATTCATCCACCGGGCCAAAAAAGTCCAGATTCAGTAGAGATGAACCTCCACTCGCTTTGAGAAACGAGAGAGCGGGAGGGAGGGGGAGAGAGAGAGAGAGAGAGAGAGGGAGGATGATGGAGGAGGAAGAAACGTTAAAAGAAGAAATAAGTTGGCTCTGAACAGGCAGACAGAGAGAGTGAGTGAGAGACACAGACAGACAGAAGCTGCTTTTACACATGCATGTCTTTGTTAGAAGCAAAAGTTGGTTGTGTTAGTGAGCTGGTACGTCCCAGAGAGGCTGTGCTGGAGGGACAGACATTACTATGCAACAGCACGTCCAGGCTGGTGGACAGTTGTGTGGCTTCAGTAGAGAGTCAGAAGCCCAGGCCTTAGGGGCCAACCTACCGTCCAGAGGGTTAGTAAGGCCACTGCTGCTCCAGTCAAACTGAACAGGGGGGAGGGACTCCTGGAAGGGGCGGGTCAAAGAAAAACCAATTAGATCCATTCTGAGGTTAGCCAATGACATTTAGATATTAAGAGCCCTTCCACAAAAAAAACAAAAAAGTCATCAAGACGCTCACCTGCACCACGTCCGTGGTGGCCATCTCCATGGCGATGGTGGGAGACTGTGCTATGGAGGCGATCATCTCGGCAGCAGAAACGGGCTTGACAGGCTCCTTGGTGGGCTCCAGCATTCCCTACAGAGAGAGAGAGGGAGTGAGAGTATTGCAACACTGCAACCCCAAAGTGAGAGGGCGGGGCAGAGTGAGAGGGCGGGGCAGAGTGAGAGGGCGGGGCAGAGTGAGGGACAGATTCTCACCAGACTTGCAGCGTACATGGGCACAATGACTGGCTGCTTCTTCTGACCTGTGAACAGCTGAGTGAGAAACAGAGAAGGACACACACACACACACACACACACACACACACACACACACACACACACACACACACACACACACACACACAAAGACAGACAGAGAGATTGAGAGAGAGAAGTTAGTCTAACATATCCTAAACGCTTCTGTAGACACCTCATCATTTGCTAGACACTGTGATAAAGGGAAAGCAAGTGACCCCTGGTTTAATGGCTGGAAATGGCATCTGACTCCAGAATCCTCAGGCTTAGTATTGGCTTTAAAAAGCAAACTATGAACACCCTTCTCATCTTTGTTTAAACATACTACACAGCATAAATCTATCACTATAACAGAGTTTTTAACCCATATTTTTTTCTGACCTACAAATCAACTCACTATGTTTCTTGTGTCAATTCCCAGGGAACACAGCAGTGTTTTGTTGCTATGGGAACCGCCCCACTGGTACCGGAGTCCGAAAGCGTTGTGGATGTCCTGCAGCTGCCGCCAGACGTCCTGCAGTGCTCTGTGCAGCAGACAGGTGGTGACAGAGAGCAACATGTTATGTAACAAGCCCAATGGACACACTTTAGATAATAAATTCATGTTGGCTATAATTACTAGAGGTGTATTCAACTAAGGATTTTCATAGTCGAATCTGATTCGTCAGATTTTCCCTTTAGTCGACTAATAGTCGAATCGGGTTTTTTTTTATTATCTAGAGCACCTTAAACGGGATCCCGTTCTCATTCAGGACTTTTTTCCATTTCAAAATAAAAACCTAAAACACTCAGATAAATGAATAAACATGGTAAGTTGTCTTTATTAAGCTTTTATTTATTTACTTATTAATTTTTTTAATGAAACGTTAGAGAACACTAACAAAAAATATCACCGTCAGTGCGCATATCGAACTGTCAGACAGGCACTGTGCAAAATGTCAAAAATATTTTAAATTAAATATGCCTGCCTGAAAATATAAAAAACATTGCCCCACAACAGCAAAAAAATTATAAGGAAAGGTTCAAGTAACGGGGTTTAAAAAGCAAACAACAAAAAAAATGTTTATAGGCCTACTTGCCGAGACGCACCGACATAAACAACAAACGGCTGAACTGTTTTTTTTTTTCGCCTTACGCGTTTTAAATGGTATGCCATGTTGGTTGTTGTCGTGCAAAATGAAAGACGTTGATGACCTAACTTGCACTTTAATATGTTTGATTCATCTTTATCTTTTTCAAAATACTTTTGAAGTTTTTTTAGTAGCCATTATAATCTCGGCGGATGCTGACTATCCTGTAGCGTGTTCAGCTCCGCTCATTTGGATTGTGCAACTGCAGGGTGTGATTCATTAATGTGTAGTAAGGAACATGCAGATTGTTAATGCGCACACATCATTTAAAAACATTTATTAACAGAAATTAGGATGATTTTATTTGACAAAAGGCTATATATAACGAAAACAAAGACATTTCATGTAACAACTAATTCTTAGCAGCATCCTTGGGCACCCCCATGCAGTTAGAATGGTACATTCGACTATGACGTTCATACTCCACTAGGGGGTATAGTCGACTATAGTCCTATAGACCTGACAAAGGAAGGACAGAGGAAAGACAGTTGAGTATTACCCAGCGGCAGGTGCGGTGGAGTCTCCATCCTGCGCCGGTCCTGGAGGCTCCAGGAAGGCCCTGAGCGGGAGCACCACCCCTCCAGCCTGCTGCACAGACGCGTCGGGAAAGCTGGTCAGGAAAAGCCTTTCCAGCCTGCTGACCAGAGAGGCCTGGATACAGAGGCAGGACAAGAGGGGAGATGGTTAAAACACGCTGAGGTGAGCACAAAGCTGTGGACCGTGCCCAGCTGACACGCTCCGTTTAAGGTGGTCCTGGAACCTAAATCACTTGATTTCACCTCCTGCCACCATGAGAGGTGCACAGAGTCTGATAACACAGAGTCTGATAACACAGAGTCTGATAACACAGAGTCTGATAACACACCACATCGAAGAACAAGACAAGGACACACAAGGTCGGATTCCAGCTACTGCGTGATACAGCCCTGGTATCCCAGCATGCTACGGTCCAGGCTGAGGAGACAAAACCTGGCGAGGAGATATTCTGCAGAGCTAAAGAACCTGTGTGTGTGTGCGCGCTTAAAAGCAGGCCAGATCAGCTCTTCCAGCATATGGAAGCTCTGAGCCCAGTCTCTGCTTCATCAGAGCGCTGTGGTATGGAGGTGGATAGTCCTGTCTGGCAACATTCCTGAAGGCTAAAGCTGAAGGGAACCGCCCGGGTCACATTTCCTGGCGAGACGCACGCCAGCTTTGGGCTGCCTGGTTCCTCCGACTACAGCATGCATGCGGTACACCATCATAAACGACAAAACGGTCACAGAAAATAAGCTCTCGTGCATGTGTACCATTAGGCTGTTTTTCGTGCAATCCTCTGTGCCGTCAGCAGGGGGCGAAAGGTTGGCCTGGGATTCATGCCAGTCGTCTTGGCTTTTTTGTGGAAAAGTGGAGCCCGGGTCCTGTCCGAACGCTGCCCAGGAGCCCCCGGGTCCCTGACCTGGACTCGTCTCACAGAAAGCCTGCCATTCTCCCTCAGCACCAGCTTCACAGTCAAGAGGAGCTGAACTGAAGTCCGCAAAACTATCGCTGACAGGAAAACCTGCGAAGGTCGTCCCGTCATCTATGTCCTGTTCTGCGTGGCTGGGATCGTTATGTGCGTCGAAATCACCAAACTCGTCCTGGTTGGCACGCTCTGTTCCTGGATTGGCTTGAAAAGCAGATTCCGAAGGTGCGACGTGCACCGCCGCCCCCTGCTGGTCAAAATCGGCAAAGCCGGCACCGCCAAGGCAGCCAGCGTTGCCAAAGTCCCCAAAATCCCCAAAGTCCTCGTCATCGTCCTCAGCCAGCTGGCTGTGGTCGGCGGGTGTGGCCGTGTCTTCCTGAAGCGGTGGGGAAGGCACAGAACCTGTCGTGCTGAAGTCTCCAAACTCCTCGAGCGCGTCTGTGGACAGCGGCCGACCAAAAGACGTTTCCGTCTCGGTCTCCGTCTCCGTGTCGTTCCCCGACCCCCTCCCATCCATCGGCTCGCCACCTCTACCCCTCTCTTCTTCCAAGACAAGTGAAGCTCTGCTGTCCACTTTTTCCTGGACTTCCAAACCATTCTGGGCTACGGCCAGTGTCTCCGTGCCAACTGCTTCAGCAGTATTATAGTTGTGATGTGAATTGTCAGCTTCTAAATCCTTTTGTTCATGACCAGCCCCTGCAGGGAAACCCCAGTCCCCATTGCTAAGGCAACCAGAAGCATCTGCGGCAGACGCAAGTGAGGCAAACCCTGTAACACACGTATCCTCATCATCGTCGACCACCGCACCGGCAACACCATCCGCCAGCTCCCCCTCACAGGGTGGCTGATTAACGCCGTGCGTGAGCCTGTCCTTGGGGTTGGAGTTCTCCCGCTCCGCCCCCCCACCAGACCCCTGTTCAAAGTGGCCAGGAAAGTCCGCCTCTGAAAAAGCAGAGAAATCCGCAAAGTCGTCATCATCAGTGGCTGGGTCAGAGTGGCGGTCCACTGTGGGACCCGCCTCCCTGTGTTTCTGGCATGAGGGCGACGTGCCCTCTGTGTCAAAGGTCACAAAACCATTTGTAAGGGTCTCCGACCCCCCTACGCCGCCATTACAATCAACGACGTCGCCACCAGTCCAAGCATCCGCGGAAATGCTGGGAAAGTTTGTATAAGCTCTGCGTGGGCACTCCGTGGTTTTTTTCAGCTCTTCCATGGTAACGGTCCGACAGGGAGCACCATCGCCCCGCCCGTTTCCCGCCACACTGCCGTTGGGCTTGGCAGGGCCGTATCCCGCCGCGCGCCCGTTGCCCATCAACTCGGGCGGCGACGTGGCGTTCAGCGCCCGCAGCTGGTCGAACGTGGTCGGCGTGTCGAACTCCGTGAAGCTGATGCTGTTGGGGACGCCGGTGAAGTCGCTAAACTCGTCCTCGTCATCGTCACCGCCGCCATCCTCCATGGGTGGAGGGGAGGAGGAGTACAGGCGGACCACGTCCGGCTCCATTTACCGCCTCCGGATCAAGATCACGCAGCCTCACACCTGCGAGCGAACACAGTGATTAGTAATGACACTTAATATAGCCAAACTCAACAAAGGCTTTCGTTGAACTACTTAACAGATCAAACAAAATCTGACCAAGATAAAGAAATGTCAGATATCCATGTTCCACATAAAGGAACTAGAACAGCACTGTTTAAAGGGTTATTGTTCATTAATTAGTGGTGAAAGAAAAACATCTGTTTATTAAGAGCAACGAAGAGGTTGTGTTGCGTTCAGCTTCTTCAGACCTTACACTGCTAAACCACTGCATTTGCTAGGTGTGCCTTATTCCTGCACCTTATCCAGCAGAATTCATTTTTACTGCCTATCTCCGTTTACATTATGATACATTCTACATTTTACTTTAGGAGCGTTTAAAAGTACCTGTAGCTTGGCAACTTGCCTCATTCAGATAATGACATTCAGTGCAGTTAAATTACATTAACCTTACTCACAATACCTCTGAGAGCAGTATGGCACTCTGCATCACTATCAAGTATGTTTACCAACTTGCACCTTGTTCTTGAATTCAAATTAAATCAGCACCATCTCGGGGGCAGGTGGGCAGTTCTCGGATTGACAGTAATTAAGTGCTGTCGGGTGAAGGGCGCACCGGGCAGACAACTAGGCTCAGCGCTAATGAACAACGCAATAGGTAAGAACTCCAGTATTAAAATCCACTCACAGCACCGCTGATTCAAAAGACAGGTGGGGGGGCACAGAAATAAACGACTCACAGGATCTCTGGAAGCAGGGATTTTGTGTACAGTGTGTGTTTGTACAATAGTAGCCCAGCGAGAGAGACGAACAAAGCAAATGATCTGAAACCAAAAGCTCCACTTGTCACACGGACGATCAATTCAGCCTGGTAACCTTGACCCAGTGCGCCGCCATTCTGATGGAAAACGCTCCGTTCCAGAGTGTTCAGCTGCGACCTGCTCCTCTTAGACTTCAGCGTGTTCACACTGCACGAAGCGGGACTGGACATATTTAAAGTTACGAACTATACTGTCTTCTATGCAAAGCAATGAGCAGCCAAAATGCTAATTGAACTGAAGGAGGTAAATTGAATAGGCACTCTGGGCAGAGAAGAGGCTACTTTTGTAAACAAAAACAAACAAATAAATAATAAATAAAACTCCACGATGAATGATTACTCTTATTGAAGAGTACACACGCCTCAGTATAGACGGACGCTGTTACAACTGCAGATTACAGTCATGTTAAACACTTTATTAGTGTTTCTGAAACACTCAAAGATATTATAACAGCACCAACAACACCGACAGCTGTCATGAATGTTCCCTTCCAAAACACGTGTAGGATGTGATGGGAGACAGACGTGTAGGATGTGATGGGAGACAGACGTGTAGGATGTGATGGGAGACAGACGTGTAGGATGTGATGGGAGACAGACGTGTAGGATGTGATGGGAGACAGACGTGTAGGATGTGATGGGAGACAGACGTGTAGGATGTGATGGGAGACAGACGTGTAGGATGTGATGGGAGACAGACGTGTA
The DNA here is from genome assembly GCF_052324685.1 of Brachyhypopomus gauderio. Taxonomy (NCBI): domain Eukaryota; kingdom Metazoa; phylum Chordata; class Actinopteri; order Gymnotiformes; family Hypopomidae; genus Brachyhypopomus; species Brachyhypopomus gauderio. The sequence goes on from NW_027506888.1 coordinate 1,599,447, forward strand.
GGATGTGATGGGAGACAGACGTGTAGGATGTGATGGGAGACAGACGTGTAGGATGTGATGGGAGACAGACGTGTAGGATGTGAGAGAGACAGACGTGTAGGATGTGAGAGAGACAGACGTGTAGGATGTGAGAGAGACAGACGTGTAGGATGTGAGAGAGACAGACGTGTAGGATGTGAGAGAGACAGACGTGTAGGATGTGAGAGAGACAGACGTGTAGGATGTGAGAGAGACAGACGTGTAGGATGTGAGAGAGACAGACGTGTAGGATGTGAGAGAGACAGACGTGTAGGATGTGATGGAGACAGACGTGTAGGATGTGAGAGAGACAGACGTGTAGGATGTGAGAGAGACAGACGTGTAGGATGTGAGAGAGACAGACGTGTAGGATGTGAGAGAGACAGACGTGTAGGATGTGAGAGAGACAGACGTGTAGGATGTGAGAGAGACAGACGTGTAGGATGTGAGAGAGACAGACGTGTAGGATGTGAGAGAGACAGACGTGTAGGATGTGAGAGAGACAGACGTGTAGGATGTGAGAGAGACAGACGTGTAGGATGTGAGAGAGACAGACGTGTAGGATGTGAGAGAGACAGACGTGTAGGATGTGAGAGAGACAGACGTGTAGGATGTGATAGAGACAGACGTGTAGGATGTGAGAGAGACAGACGTGTAGGATGTGAGAGAGACAGACGTGTAGGATGTGAGAGAGACAGACGTGTAGGATGTGAGAGAGACAGACGTGTAGGATGTGAGAGAGACAGACGTGTAGGATGTGAGAGAGACAGACGTGTAGAACTGCACCTGACAACGTCCTGTTTGCTAAACGGGCCCAACCCATTACACGAGGATTAGCTGCCTAGCTAGATAGCCGATTTGTCATTGCCTGCCCCCCCCCCCCCCAAAAAAACATACGGCTTATAAAACACGAGGAGAAACACGCCGACACACTTGAATGTCAAGAGTTTCATCGTTCAATGTATGAATTTTAAGAGGACAAACACTCACTCGACGCTAGCAGTGTATTCCTTCCGTCAGCCTGGCTCTCCTGGCTAACGCTAGCAGCACTTCTCGTTTCTAGCTAGCGTTAAAAATGTACTGGTTGTCACAACAGTACGAACTAATCCAACATACCTTAAGGATCTCGGCGACCAGCTCCCATATTTAGGAAAAACGTTGAGGCGTTTAAATAAATACTGCGGTCACGCGAGACAGACGTTAATAGTCCAAGGAAAACACAATTAGCCGCTAGCTAGCTACAGTAGCTCGCCTCAGCCGGCGGTGCCTAACGTTAATACTTCTCTTTCCGAGAATGATTACTAAGTATGCAGCTCGTTAGCTACAGGGTTTGTGTGGCACTCCCCGAACTCGTCCGTCGCTGAGTGTAAGGAGGATGTTGTAGTTTTGGGTACGTCCAAAGTACTCTGGACGGAATTTACTATTGGCATCGTTTACCAGGAAGTATTTGCTAGGTTGCACATTTTCGCGCATGCGCACCAGCTCGTCGGAACTACTGTAGTTAAAAAATTGAGTATTTAAACTGAAGTCTCAACGCAAGACGTGTTCTTCTTGGAAAACTCCTTATCAATGCAACCAAGTTAAAATAACACTCGGTATAACGTTGTTTTGTTTTAATAGGGAATCCGGCAGATTCTGATACCAACTGGTGGCATTCATTTTTTAAACAACAAGCGGTAACTTATGAGACCCATCGACCCATAGCAAAATGATCCCTACTAACCAGAGAGCAGGAAAGAAAGACAATCACAGGGACATAGATGAGTCAGCACCACGGAATACGTTCCTCGGAGTCCTAAAACATGTTATTTGCATTTAAGGAGACCCATAGAGCAGGTTCATGGTTATTGTTTGGCTTTTTAAAGCATCACAGCCAGGAACTGCAAAAACAGCAAGGCTGATGTTTGCTACTGCATCATCCACTGGATAGCTACAAGTTAACGCCACCCATAACACCTAGCTGTGTGTGTTTGTTAAGGACCCCAATTGCATACCATTCATGACAAATTTAGCTATTGGTTATATGGAATCTAAGAATGGTTTTAATTATACACCCATCATACTCGAATTCAGTCATGCGACAAGTGTTGATTAGAAATCTTTAATTAGTAATTGGTGAGCGAGATAATCAAACATTCGGGACTGGAGGGTAAATAAATGAAGATCACAATGCACAAGTAACAGAAATATCGATAGACCCCTGCAGAGTTGGAGCAGGGTATCATCAACATTTTGAAAATAAACACTCTGCATAATTTAATGTCTCATATCTCTCCTAGTTACAAAAGTGTTCTTTTAATGTGTTTTAAAATGCTTTCAATATCCATCACTTAAAAAAACCTAATTACAGTCCAGTATCACTATTTTCCTTGAATCATCACTAATCCTTGTGCACATTATTTATGACTCGAATAGCACAGATCATCATCATCATCTTCATCATATAATACTCAACCATCTCTATTTACAGTAACACATTTACAGTATGTTAGAGAAATAAATAGTTGTACTCCTGAGTGCCCACTCTGTAAATGAGCATAAATGTTTTTTTTGGAAAGTTATGGAGTTCAGGTTCTGGAGTGTACACTACTCAGGACCTCAGCTCTGCTTTTAATGAAGTTATACCAAAAATGCTCAATGGTTTACAACGCTGTAATGTTCATTTTACTCTGTTGCTGTTGAGAGTTGATCTAGGAGGAACGGCCCGTCAGGCACTGTACTGCCCGCCAGGCTTGACCTTCACCTTTAAGACAATATGCAGTTACAATCTCAGTGATTTTAATGGAGCTGTGTGCAGGGCAATGTAATGGGCTGTCTTGTTCTGGAATCAACTAGTTTTTGAAAACCAATCAAAATCCTTCATATACTGTAATCTGCACAATGCCATGAACCATTTCTCACTGTATAATAAATAATTGAAGCTGAATTACGAACAGCTACACAAGATACAATGAAGCATCATGCTTAATGACTAAGTGATTCATATAAGTTCACATAAATGAAATTTGTATCCAGAAACGTTACATAGCTTCTTTAAAAGCAATAGGATGGAAAGAAAGTGATGATTCATACCCTTCAATTCTCCATTCAGACTACTAGTTGGGGGGTTTCTATTATAGAACTCAAATATAAATTCTGTGCTTTACAACCATTTAGTCCTAAAGTCAACTACAGGTCTGGAATCCCAGTTCCAGTTACTGGTTAAACTGAATCTAGGGCTGTTCCAGTTGCAGGATGGAGACTGACCACACATGGTGTTTGAGTGACAGTTTGTGTTGCACCATTGGTCAGACCGGTGTTTGGAATGTGGAGCTTATAGCCAATGGGCTGGAGAAGGGAGGTGTTTGATCTTGCTCAGTTAAGCTTGGTGATGATCAGACTTCCACTGATTTGGATGGTGTCGATGGCCTCCAGGGGTCGCACCCGATGATAGAAATCGAAAAGTGGCTGGCCGTCCACAAGTATGCGAAACCTCTGGTGCTCACAATGGATCTCAATCTGGACAGAGAACAAACACATGCATGAGCATGCACACGCACATCACCTGGAGCTTCACAAAATTCTAAATGCAGTTCCCAAAACTGTACATTCATCTCTGAAAACATTATACCCACTGTGCAAGAGAACCTGAAACATTCCAAATTTCAACCACATCAATCCAAACATCCATCCATCATATGTACAGCTTAATCCCGCTAGTCGGGGTCATGGGGGGCTGGTGCCAATCCCAGCATCATCAGGAAAAGGCAGGGTACACCATGGTCACCAGTTCACCACACGGCCACACACACACACACACACACACACACACACACACACACACACACACACAGGAAATTTAGAGTGACCAATCAACCTAACGCATGTCTTTGGATTTGGACTGAGGGAGGAAACTGGAGTACCCGGAGAAAACCCACGCAGGCACAGGGGATACACGCAGGCATACAGTGGGATGTGAAAGTTTGGGCATCCTTGTTAATTTTCCTGATTTACCTTTATAAATCATTGAATGTTTGGATAAAAAATTCAGTTAAATATATCATAGGGGACAAACACATTGATATTTGAGAGGTGAAATGAAGTTTATATGATTTACAGAAAGTGTGCAATAATTGTCTAATATATATTGTTTTGTATATATAAATATATTGGCTATTATATTTAACTGAATTTTTAAATCAGGAAAATTAGCAAGGGTGCCCAAATGTTCCCACTGTAGAACGGCCTGAATCGAGAATTTTACCCAGACCACCTTGCTGTGAGGCGACAGCGCTAACCACCCCACCACCATGCCACCCCAATGCAAACATCAACCATTCATATTATTGATTAAATATCGACACAATAAATGTGTAAAACCTACAAAACTATACCTATACAGTGCTGCTTAAAATACAAATATGTAGATGTTATGATGTTGAGTGGTGCTTACAAATACTTAAAAAAGTCTGAATAAGGAGTGGTAATAGTGGTGGTGATGATGATGATGATGATTATGGTGGTGATTATGGTGGTGACAATGGGTGGTAGTGGGGAGGTGATGATGGTGGTGGTAGTGCAATATTCACCCTGAATGGCTGATCCGAGATGAAAGGGAAGAAAGAAATGGCTGACTCTTCCTCGCCCCAGGAGCCGGAGACATAAGCGTTCCGCAGGAACTGCCGATCCCCAAACGTCACACTGAGTCCCAGGGCCACGTCGCCACACCCACACGTCAGACTGATGTCAAAGCTAGCCAATGAGAGGAGAGGAGGTGAGTCAACTGGTTCATCACCATATCATGAGCTGACTAGTCATCATGGCAAAACACTAACTTGTTCTTCAGTAAACGTAACTGTCTTACAAATATAAAAATTCCCATTTGCCTTATACACTGACTTTTATTATGACACAGGATCTGGTGTGATTGAGCAGGACGGGGAAAGAATTGCACAAATGGACGTTTGGAGGAATATTGAGCCATGCTGTGTGTAGGTGCAGGATTTGGGCTGATAATGGACCTCTCAAACACGTTAAGACGTATAAACACATGAATGCTCGACTGGACTCATCAGACCACACTACATGTTACCAAGTCCTCTAGCGTCCAGTTGGCAAGCTCGCGAGCCCAGGTGGGATACCGTGTCTGGTGTTGGTGTTAGAGTCGCTCTGGAGGGTCTTCTGCTTCTGTATCTCAAGGAAGCCAAAGAACGCTGACCTAGGGACAGGGCTGTGGCCAGTGCTGCTTGTCTGTTCACACGTATAGTTCCAGCTAGGCACTATCGGTCATGATTATTACGCACGTGTGGATGGCCACTGCTGTCCACTGTGGTGGAAACACCTTCTACGATGTATTCACGGTACACATGCGACACTGTGTATCAAGAAGTGTTAAATGTCCACACAACTTCAGACATGCAACATCCCATTTGTCTGTCATTCCCAAGAAAAAAAAAACCTCATATCGTATTCATGTGTGGGCATTCCTAAGCTGTCCCCTGAGGTAACACCACTGCACATCAATGTATATCACCAATACGATTTTGCTCTGCAAAAGATCCTATCATTTCATCTTCTTAGTTTTGAATGTTTACTGTCTAACATGTCAATAATGGAAATTACAGAATGCAGAATTATGGTCACTATGGAATTACACTCTGCAGGACTTACAGAAACATTAAAGTAGATAAACACTATACGTGGTTGGGTCATTTGACTCTTCTGCAATGGGTAAAGGTAGCATTTAGGTTGAGCATTAAGGTTTTGTTTTGAGTAAACATGTCTCCTGGTTTTAGCCATAAAAGACAACGTCAAAATTCAGTATGAATCTGTGACAGACATTACATCAGACAGTAACGTCACAGCGAACGATCAAGATCTAAGAAACAATGAAACACCAAAAATAACTTTATCTTAAAGATAACACGTTTCTTTAGGTGTGGCTCCAAGTCATTCCGTGTGTGTGTGTGTGTGTATGTTCTCACCTGTCTGGCTCCGAATCCACAATGCCCATGATGGTTATTTTCTTGCCTGGTCTCATCCCATCTCTGATACTGCCACAAAACGGTACCGCCTGGCCAGACACGCGAGCAACAAAACCGCAACATTAGATGTTTCAACCACAAACGAGCGACTTCGTACGACGCCGTTAACTCATTATTACCAGTAGCTGTTGGTCGTCGTTACTGGGGGAAACGAACGCGCAGTCGTCCAAAGAAGTGGTGAACTTTCTGGAAGGTGTCCCCGACTTCTGTGAATATGACAACGAACAATAAAATCAAAATAAAATAGTCTTTTCGAAACCTATTAAGTTCTATGAACATGAAACACACAGGCTATATCCTGTCTATTCAGCTATATGCGCTACCTTACACTATATAGCTAGGCTCGTATCACATAGTACATTATACATTTTTTTAACTTACGCGAGTTTGTAATGATCTAATTTGGTTTAAAAAATTCAGCAGGATTAGAAGCCGATGCATGTCCCGCAGTTTAGGCCTCGCTCGTTTTAATTAAGAGAAACCCGAAGTTGGACAAGACCACGAAAGTCTCTTTGCGGTGCAACTTGGTCAGTTCTCTAAACGAATTCGCTATAGATTGCTTTCCATTGTCAAAATACTCACAAGTTCCTCTCGTATTCCAAGCTCCGCCATCTTGAAAGAAACACAAACAGGAGCCGGAGCACACACACGGTACACTGCCGGTTGTGACAGCGCCGTCCCGTGCGGTGGAACGTCAGGTGACGAGGAGAAGTTCGCGCGGTAGGCTTAGGGAATTCCGTGGCACGCGCTGTGCGTCCAATCATCTCGCCCGGCACGGGCTGTGCGTCCAATCATCTTGGAGTTGGAATGCTTACGTAATGAGAAGAGGTTAATTCACACCTCACTACCAGTTGAACCTAATGAGTTATAAAATATATATAAAACGTTCACTGATAATTAAACCATTTGCCTTCTATATATAGATAGCGTAGGATAGTATGGTTTCAACAGAAGCTGATGATTGCAGATAAACATGGCAGAATCACTTACAAACTAGGAAAACTAATGATGAGGTTATCACAAAGTAACAGAAAACGTATAAACAAAGTTGTGTAAGAATGTTTCCGAGAGATTAAAAAAAGTTCTTCCGTCTTCTAAATGGAATTCAGCATTCCGGAAACAACAATATCTTGCAGCGACTAAATTTAGCACATATTTCTCAGTAAAGAAGTGTCTTGTTCAGGGGCGATTTTAGGATCTGGTCTTTAGGGGTGCCCAGCCCCTAGTGCTCACAGAGGCACAATACTAAAGTATTGCGCAGGTACAGAGCAAGGTTTTTGCATAATATAATATTTTTAAAATGTGTTGAGCCAGGGGGTGCTGAGCAACTTCACGGTGGTGCTCTAGCACCACTAAAAATACCCTAGCCTCGCCCCTGGTCTTGTTTAACCAAGATAATTTCTGCGTGCTACAATTTGCGCAACCTGTCTTATGTAAAATGTTAAAATTTTGATCGCATGTTGACCAGATATGTCCAACAGATGGCACTGCGATGCACTGTTGAGGAACCCGTTTCTCTGTGGTCCTCTCTCTCCCTCACAATGTCTGTCCATGTTTTTGTACACTCCACGTCGCACAGTCTGCAAGCATTTCAGGAACCCGGCTTTAGTCACACTCTCCTCGTCACCCATGGGAACCACTGTGTATGTGACCTCCCCATTACCAGGCAAAGCCTTCTGTGTGTTTAGAGGAGTAATTACGTACAGTGACTCGTTTATTTCTACCTCAGCAATGAACATAATAAAAGTCTATGAGCACAGCAAGCTCATGTCACCCACCCAGCATCATGGCACAGGCTACAGTGTGCAGCTGTGTACCAGTATAATGCACCTATAAGATAGCTGTGCCTAGCACGGTGACCAGAGCATGGAGATGCAAGAAAGGTGTCATCGCAGCAGGCCACGGAGTACATCTTGAAATGTAAATACTGACTGTTTCCCTTCATACAGATGTCATGGCGCCTTTCTGCACAGCTGAGGAAGAACCCTTGTCATAACCGTGCACTTCTCATAAATCCTCAAAAACACTTTTCCAACCCGGAGCTGTAAGGCGGGTTGCACTTACCACTGCTTCCTGTATTTACATATGTTGTCAGTACACGTTTGAAGTTCAGACGACGGTGCGCAGCAGAATACAGCAGAACTTGTCGGACTGGGCAGCCGGGGCGCATCGAACAGAAACACCTGCACCTGCTTTTACAGGAAATATCCTCCTTCCCGTCCATTATCCTGTAGGGCGTGGCACATGCCTTTATGCACAGTAAAGTCATAAAGTCTCTGGGAAAGCCAAACTCCAGCATGGTTCAAGCATGGAACCTCCAGCATGGAAGGAGATGCCACTTCTAAATCATTTTCTAAATCATCTGAATAAACTCAAGCAAATTTGGTTTGCAGCACCCATTAGCCAGAATGTGGCATAGTTATGCTTAAGGCTAGCATTGATTTGTAATGAAAATGTTATTTTGCCATATGATACATAAATGTAGGCCATGGCACCCAGCAAAAACCAAAGGCATTAGTTTATTTGTTTGATGGTATTCTTTACTGAAGAAGAAGAATGAGAAGAAGAAGAAATGGAAGAAAACAACATCCCTTCAGTGAAACGGTTTTGGTTGTTCTGAAGTCAACTCTCCCACCTCGTCTGGTGTATAGTCACCGTCTGAGCCACACTCCACCGCATCCTAGCCCAGCTGGTGATTACTGTATCCCAGACAAAGAGAATCTGTCTCTAAAACAATACTTATCTATCTATCTCTCTCTCTCATCTGCTCCAGATCTTTCTCTGCCTCACACACACTTTCTCTCTCTCTCTCTCTCTCTCTCTCTCTCTCTCTCTCTCTCTCTCAGACACACACACACGCGCGCGCGCGCACAGAGGCATCTGGACGCTGGCCAACCACTGCTTTTGTTCCCCTCCCAAGTCCGAGTTCAGGCCAGGGTATTTAAAACACACTGTAAACACACTGGTGCGCATGGTAACCGTCGCCATGACGGCATGACAACAGCCCGCAGGTCGTCTCTCAGGCACTTGGCAGCCCGGGTAACTTAATATTTGCCTGGCGTTAGCATAACATTTTCATTATGTAAGGCGAAAGGGCTGCGCAACGGGGCGCGCCCCCATTGAAGTTCAGAACACTCCGCGCGAGACGGTTGCTATGTTGCTGTGTTGGGTTTGCAACGGAGGCAACAAACCCTGCGCTAGACTACTTCCTTGAAGGAACATCTGGTGAAAAAAACATTGTCCCCGGGGATAAGCACACTTGCGGGGAGTGTGAGGGGGAAAGACGAACAAGAACACATTCGTCCTTTTTGCTGGCCTGTCAGACGGACAGCATTAACTTTATAAGTGGAGGAAAAGTACAATTGGATTTTGGTGTCACGATTTTCCTTCTGTTATTATCGAGACTGAATCATTTAGTAAGACTTTTAGTGGTTTTATGTAATTGAAGAAACATCATAAAACTATGTGAGTAAACCCTTGTCTTCCCTTATTTACGTCTGTTTATACTACATCCATGCCAACACTTGTCCACACAACACCAAATCACAGTTGGCTTGGCTAGAAAAGCAACTGACCCAATAACGGATAAAAGATGTGTTACATGTTAATATTCGAAACATATTACATATTAATAATCAATATATAGGCTACTTTACTCCTATTCTACAATAAACAGACTGTAGACTAGTTCGACCTCTATGACGTTTAGACTGTATCTTATAGGTATAGTCACAGACTGTCCTTTGTTGTATATTTAGTTGTTGCCTAAGTGACACTTGGCAAATTAATCGTTCGTTATAGGCGGTGGATTTATACTGTGCCCTGCCGAACTATAGTATCCACAATCCTTTGCGAAGTCATTTGTGACGCGCCCGTGTGGGTTAAGGAGAGACAGTGATAGAATCTAAATAACATGAGTTACACGGGACGTCCACTTAGGCGAACACAAAACCTAGCGCAGACTGCAAAGCCCACCGTACAATTTTATTAAACATTTTCGTTTATTTTGGTTTTCTTTATTTCTTTATTGGAGACAAGGACGCTCCACTTTTCGAGAACCGTTGTTTCTATAGTTGCCTATTATTTAAACAGTCCAACTGGAACATTGCATAGTACAACTACACTCGCCCAAAAAGAAAAGTTGCTGTTCAAAGACAGGTAAGATTCGATGCCAATAATGTCTGAAAATGCAGGCAGCGCAGGTATATCTATTTTTAATTCTGTTTATAACCTAATACAAGATACGTGCCATAGTTCTTTAAAACCTGAGATTTGATTAGAGCAGTTACAAAGGATGAGAATGTAAGTTATGTAATAGCAAAACAAACGTTAATATTATGGCAAAGTATATGCTGATTCAAAGTTATTATTAACAGGCATGAATAAAAGAGGAACATGTGGTGCATGTGTATGCCTTATTAAGCTTTGATTTAGAAGCAATTATATGTCCGTTACAGATTTTGTTTAAGGTGACAGTTGTTTTTTTTTTTTTTTTTTTTTTTTTGTAGTATTTATTTATTTTTCAGTTTGGCAGCCTCCGATAAATGAGGCCTGCATTGCATTTCTGCACATAGAACTATCTGCGTTTAATCGAGTAATGAAGAACGATTCTACAAAGACGTCACTCGTTTCGGGTCGCTTTGTTTCCCACGCGGTTCTTCCAAACAGTTTTAGAATCCTTCTGCTCATGATCGCGTGGATTTATAAATAACCGCGTCGTATTACATCGTCTCTCTGTTTCCATTCCTCAAAAGGCCGAGATCTCTTTCTTGCCCGGCTCACTGCGTTTCTGGGGCTCCCAGATAAAAGTGCGTAAAAGCGCGGTTTGCAGAGCGCACGCGGCCGTTAGGTCGCCAGCTGCAGGTGTAGACTAGTCTACATTGGAAAATCATACTTTGGCACTACGGAGGAAAGTTGTTTAATTAATTTAATTTAAATATATATTTTGTATTATGTCTGCAATAGCACAGATAGCACGTCCTCATCCGTGACAGCTCCCGTGTGGATGAATGTTCAGACAGTACTTGACAAATCAATTTGGTGTTAAAATGAGTGACTAGTCCTGTGCTTTAATCAGAGACATTTAGACATTCTAGAATCTAGACATTCTAGAGGAACCAAAGAGTTTTCTGGGGGCCTAATGAGCACACACACACACGCACACGCGCGCGTACACACACACAATGCATGAATGCATGCATATATACACAAATAAAAAAAATCTACAAATCAAAATGGAGCAAGAAAAATTGTTGCCAAAACCTTGGAAACTTCATTTAAATGATGTTGGAACTTTAAAATGACAAGCATTAAATGTTGTGTAATGTAGACTGCATGTAACTAATCAGTCAACATACTGTAGAAATGTTCGGCTCAGACGGATGAAGATCTAGTCATAGGCTGTGTGGTCTAGTGTCGGTGAGTTTCGCACAAAACATTATCGCACTGTGGCCGTTTATATGGACTAAAAGCAAGTGCTGGATTTTAACACTCGACGATTGAAGTCTATCTAAAGAAAAATAATGCTTGCATTTATTTATCTATTTGTTTATTTTGCTGCATCATTTTATCCAGTCCCGGCCCACAATGCAACTGTGCTGAGATGGATTTCCTGAAAGCTTCTTGGATTTGCATCCTACATGTCCTACCACAGTCTGCGTTGTGAGGATGAGCAGGCTCCATTTGCTACAAAAGCACTTTTGTGG
>NW_027506888.1:1618692-1621192 GCF_052324685.1 Brachyhypopomus gauderio
CCTCCGCCCGCTGGGGCTCCGCCCCCCACCCAGGACAGCCTTGGGCCTACCTCGCCTGCGGCCACGTCCACGGCTACCACCAATGGCGTGGGAGGGGCGTGGCCTTCAAGGGGAGCTCGACGGAGGAGGAAGAGGAGGAGCAGGAGGAGGAGGACACGCAAAAACGCGTGCGTGAGCGGGTGAGGGAGGGCGAGCGGGAGTGCCCTCTGTGCCGCTCACGTGGCCCGTACGTGGCCCTGGTGCTGGGCCGTGAGACGGCCGCCTGCGTGGACCCAGGGGCACCGTCACGTGCGTTTGTGCCGTGCGGGCACGTGTGCTCAGAGAGCACGGCAGAGTACTGGAGCAGCACGGCCGTGCCCCGGGGGGCCAACGGCTTCCACCCCGTCTGCCCCTTCTGCATGAAGCAGCTGGCGCACGAGAGGCCGTTCGTCAGACTCATTTTTCAGACGCCGCCGGACTGAGAATCTGTGTGAGCGTGTGTGGACAGGACACGCAGGACGCCATCAGGTTGAATCCTCAGTCAGAATAAAACCAGTTAAACAGGTCAAACACAACAGCATCCAGTGACTTTCTGTACACCTCTGTCTGACCCTAGCAGTTACCCCACCCTCCACGTCCACCACCCCTACCCAACCTTCTCCTTCACACACTCGTCTACGTTTTGCGCATTTCTTTACACCAGTCCCACGCACAACTTCCATGTTTGTACGTCGCAGACATTCAAAATGAGGGAGGAGTTTCCTCTCCTATCTGTGAACGGCTAAACCCAGTTATGTATTCATAGCAATGTATATATAAATGTTATTTTTGGTTGCTTTATTGTTCATTCCACCACAACAGGACAACATATACACAGGCTGGACTAATTAAATGACTGCACTTTTATGGTTTCCTGTTGTCTTCTCGGGGGTACGTGAGGGATTGTGGGAGTGAAATTAAACCCGAGTGACGGCAGAATAGACTTGGGAGGGGTAGAAAATGCACTGCCACACTGCTCCGGTACTTTTAAACCAATACCTCGTATGAAACGAATGTCACAAAGAGTGAAGCAAAGCCTTTATCTGCATGCTAATTAGCCACATGCAAAAAGATGCTTCATAATTAAAGGAAACGGTTGCGTGATCCAGAAGTAGCGTCGTGAGATCCGAAGGTTTTTTCTTTATATTTTAACAGAGTTTACACTTCCTGTGAAAAATGCCAGTCTTGTGCCACACTATACACTAATGCATGTGAATGCTTCTGTTTAGACCGTGGCTCAATCCGAAATGGCATACATAAGTATGCAGTACATAAGTATGCAGTATGCACGCGGTACGTTCTTTCAGTAGGTGACAGGGCAGTATGTACACAACCTTGGACATACTACATCCTCCATTTTACCTACATACTGTGTGACGTCATATGACATATTACATCACACAGTAATATTAAATGCTCCAGTTGAATCATGGGATAGGACAGTGTGCTGCAATTGTATACATCAAAATGCCTCGTGATTCAGTAAGCCATTCAGGTACTTTTCGCTTACAGTTTAATGCATACTGTGTATTCGGACATACTACCCTTTATTGCATACTGCTTTGGCATACTGAATAGGAGGGAAATACGGAAGTACGGCATTTCGGACAGAGCCACTGTGTTAATTGTGCCGGGTGTGGCGGTATATTTGTCCAGTATTTGTATGTGCAGTATATTAATTAGACTCTGCTTATGTATTCGTTTGGGTGACTGATCGTTAAGCGTTTACCCCTCTTCACAATTACCCCGTACATGGAGAAATTGCTGATCACTTTAATACTTCATTAGTATTCTTACTGCCAGCATGTTTTTGTACAATTTCCATAAAACAAAATCAATAATAAAAGTGATAATTGTTTTATGTGATGTGACTTTTATCTGTAGGACCTACTTAAGATGTAAAGAGAAGATAATGAAAATTTGTTCTATTGATTTAATACGTAGTTTCTCCAGTAATTCACATAATGAAACAGCCACTATGCCGACTATGCTGGTGGTCTGTTGACATGGTTTTGCACTAAATATTTTTTTAAGCATACCTCCATGTTTGGGTTCTATGGAGTAATACCTGCTTCATTTAAGGATTACAGAGCAATTAGATCTCAGTTTAAATGTCAATAAAATAAATATCGTCTGCTACTTTTTGGTAGTAGAATTGACATATTGCCAGCTTATCCTAAATGCAAACTCAAAGCTGGCAATAACGCATTTAATCGAGCGTTACTAATATTGAGTACACTGCCCATCGGTCTTTACAACATGAGTTCATATGACCAGTAGACGGCGACAGAAGACCGTATTAGACCATCGAAACCATTAGCTAGAGGGGAGGAGTGTTCCGGGTCTGCGCGGTGCATGATGGGCCAGGAGCCGGCGGTCCTGGCTCGGTATGTGCGGCTGTGCGTTTGGAGCTGTTGTGATGTGAGCGGACAGGGTTAGTTGACATGTTTACCGGACGCTGTTGTACTTTAGACAACAAGCA
>NW_027506888.1:1623692-1696192 GCF_052324685.1 Brachyhypopomus gauderio
ATTGGATGTGATGGTCTACCGACACATAAACATAACTCTTACTACGCACACACAGCGTACTGAGGATCTTAACACAGTGCTTGCAAATAATATAGAATTTACCTGAACTATAGTAGTAGAACTGAACTCTAGTCCAGAATAATGCTAGCTTGCTATGATTCAAGTGCGTTGCTTGCTATGTTAGCATTGCTGTTGTTGCAGTCTCATTTATCCTGTTAACTTTATCCGTCTGTTGATTGGTTAGGGGCTTTAGCATGCACAGTCTGAACTACATTTCCCACGTTGCCGCAGGCGATGCCCGGGGGCTGTGTGAGGGGCCGTCGGTGGTGGCAGACCAGCACCGGTGGACGGTGTACAGCTCCAAGGTGAACCTGCCAGCGGCACTGAACGACCCTAGGCTGGCCAAGCGCGAGTCGGACTTCTTCACCAAGTCATGGGGCGTGGACTTCACCGAGGGGGAGGTGCTGCCTTCTCCCTGTCTGCCTGCCATCACGGCCGAGCACTTCAGTTCCTACCTGCAGGAGACGGCTCAGGTAACGGCCATGTCCACACTTGCACGCACACACTGACAGTCTGACACACAGTTAATTATTCAGGAGCTGCAGTTGCCAGAAGGGATTGTGGGTGGGTTTGTGTGTGCGCGTGTGTATGTATGTGTGTGTGTACAAGAAGAGAGAGAAGAGTGCATTTGCGTGAGGGTGAATGGGAGAGACAGAGAAATGAGGGGTTTGTGTAAGTGAGTAAAATAAAAGAGAAGAATGGACATGTGCATATGAATGGGAGAGAGGTGTGTGAGTGTGTGTGTGTGTGAGAGAGACTATAAGACCGCAGTGAGTGGAGAGTAGTTTTCTTCCTGGTGTTGATCCTTCATGTGCAGCGCCAAAGCACTGCAGTCAGAACAAAAAAAAGACATAAAATATTAACAGTAATAGTTTGAAGAACAATGCATAGTGTTGATGAACAACAGTCAGGAATTTAGCCTCATGCTGATGAGCTGTGCTACCTGAGCTGCAGAGCTGTGATTCAGTGCAGTAGGCACAGTTGATCTCGGGTCAGCGCCACACTGCAGACGGCACGACCGGACCTGCTCACATTCACCTTCGGGTTCAGAACGTTTCTTTACTCTACTTTGCTTTTCAGAGGGAGAAAATCCATGAGAGGTGTAAGAACGTTTGCCCCAGTAAAGACGATCCGGCCCTCCCCAGCATCACCACCGACCACGGTACCGTACTGACCCTCACACAGGGACACTGGTCCTCTCAAAAGGATTTTAAGATAAACCCATTGAATCAAGTGGTATTAGATAATCGGATTTAATTTGAATGGAGATATAATCAAATAGAATAGGCAGTTGAGTCAGTTTGTTCAGCAAATATAATGTGTATCTTGCCATTATTATTCATATGGTGCTAACACACCCAGCATGAGGGAGTGTCTGTGAGAGAATGCGCATGTGTGTGTGCGCGCGTGTGTGTGTTTGTGGTATTAAAATATTCTTCTCTTTGTCTTCCTAGATAAGGCCAAAGAGGATCTTGAGCAGGTGCCCAAGGTGAGAACTGAGCAGTGTCTCCTCCCACATATGGCTCGGTCTGTTCCTCCACCTTCTCCCCGTGCCCTCATCTCCCCTCCTCCACCCTCTCCCCGTGCCATCATCTCCCCTCCTCCACCCTCTCCCCGTGCCATCATCTCCCCTCCTCCACCCTCTCCCTGTGCCCCATCTCCCCTCCTCCACCCTCTCCCCGTGCCATCATCTCCCCTCCTCCACCCTCTCCCCGTGCCCTCATCTCCCCTCCTCCACCCTCTCCCTGTGCCCTCATCTCCCCTCCTCCACCCTCTCCCTGTGCCCCATCTCCCCTCCTCCACCCTCTCCCCGTGCCATCATCTCCCCTCCTCCACCCTCTCCCCGTGCCATCATCTCCCCTCCTCCACCCTCTCCCTGTGCCCCATCTCCCCTCCTCCACCCTCTCCCCGTGCCATCATCTCCCCTCCTCCACCCTCTCCCCGTGCCCTCATCTCCCCTCCTCCACCCTCTCCCTGTGCCCTCATCTCCCCTCCTCCACCCTCTCCCTGTGCCCCATCTCCCCTCCTCCACCCTCTCCCCGTGCCATCATCTCCCCTCCTCCACCCTCTCCCCGTGCCATCATCTCCCCTCCTCCACCCTCTCCCTGTGCCCCATCTCCCCTCCTCCACCCTCTCCCCGTGCCATCATCTTCCCTCCTCCACCCTCTCCCCGTGCCCTCATCTCCCCTCCTCCACCCTCTCCCCGTGCCATCATCTTCCCTCCTCCACCCTCTCCCTGTGCCCTCATCTCCCCTCATCTCCACCCTCTCCTGTGCCCTCATCTCCCCTCCTCCACCCTCTCCCTGTGCCCCATCTCCCCTCCTCCACCCTCTCCCCGTGCCCTCATCTCCCCTCCTCCACCCTCTCCCCGTGCCATCATCTCCCCTCCTCCACCCTCTCCCCGTGCCATCATCTCCCCTCCTCCACCCTCTCCCTGTGCCCCATCTCCCCTCCTCCACCCTCTCCCCGTGCCATCATCTTCCCTCCTCCACCCTCTCCCCGTGCCCTCATCTCCCCTCCTCCACCCTCTCCCCGTGCCATCATCTTCCCTCCTCCACCCTCTCCCTGTGCCATCATCTCCCCTCCTCCACCCTCTCCCTGTGCCCCATCTCCCCTCCTCCACCCTCTCCCCGTGCCATCATCTCCCCTCCTCCACCCTCTCCCCGTGCCCCATCTCCCCTCCTCCACCCTCTCCCTGTGCCCCATCTCCCCTCCTCCACCCTCTCCCCGTGCCCTCATCTCCCCTCATCTCCACCCTCTCCCCGTGCCCTCATCTCCCCTCCTCCACCCTCTCCCTGTGCCCTCATCTCCCCTCCTCCACCCTCTCCCCGTGCCATCATCTCCCCTCCTCCACCCTCTCCCCGTGCCCCATCTCCCCTCCTCCACCCTCTCCCTGTGCCCCATCTCCCCTCCTCCACCCTCTCCCCGTGCCCTCATCTCCCCTCATCTCCACCCTCTCCCCGTGCCCTCATCTCCCCTCCTCCACCCTCTCCCTGTGCCCTCATCTCCCCTCCTCCACCCTCTCCCTGTGCCCTCATCTCCCCTCCTCCACCCTCTCCCCGTGCCCTCATCTCCCCTCCTCCACCCTCTCCCCGTGCCCTCATCTCCCCTCCTCCACCCTCTCCCTGTGCCCCATCTCCCCTCCTCCACCCTCTCCCTGTGCCCTCATCTCCCCTCCTCCACCCTCTCCCTGTGCCCTCATCTCCCCTCCTCCACCCTCTCCTGTGCCATCATCTCCCCTCCTCCACCCTCTCCTGTGCCCTCATCTCCCCTCCTCCACCCTCTCCCTGTGCCCTCATCTCCCCTCCTCCACCCTCTCCCTGTGCCCCATCTCCCCTCCTCCACCCTCTCCCCGTGCCCTCATCTCCCCTCCTCCACCCTCTCCCTGTGCCCTCATCTCCCCTCCTCCACCCTCTCCCTGTGCCCTCATCTCCCCTCCTCCACCCTCTCCTGTGTGTGCTGCAGATCTTCATGAGGCCGGACTTCGTGCTGGACGATGCCTCCACCTTCAGTGCCGTCCTGCCCTGGTCACACTTCAGTGTCTCCGGGGGTAAGAACAGCTGCGACGGTGCGTCGTCACGGTTACTGCAGGAGAAGGTGAGGAGGCAGAAGGTCGCTACTGCCTAAACATGCCGGCTTCGCCACCACGTCACCATGTTGACTTGAACTGCCGTGAAGACACAGCTCTGACTACTGTACATAATGTGTCTCGTTTGGTGACCTGTTGTCCACTTTTCTGTTTGTAAGAGAATCAAAATTTTTGGTAGAATAGTTTTTACATTTTACTGTTGAGTATGTGAATTTGTCACTGTGTGGGAGAAGGTGCTGTTCTGTCTCGACCTCCAACCTCTCACAGTGACCACACAGTTGTCTCTCTCTGGACACCCAGGACTGCGGTTCTCACAGACTTTGTCACAGACTTTGTACTGGTCTCTGCTGACCTTGTAGAGACATTCTGCACATTCGTATCCTCAAGACCTCTAGACCTTTGGTGTCTTTGTCTTCTGTGCTAGTTTGGTTAACTCTGCTTGTCTTGAGACGGTTGTTTTGGGGTTTATGTTGGGACCAGCTGACGGGACTGGATTTAGGGGTTAGTAGCAGTCTGAGCTCTTGGATTTGAAGTGTTTCATACTACATTGTATTTTAATCACTAGATTTTAGATGGAGTTTTATAGATTTTTTTGAGTGCATGAAGTAGATGGAAGTGGACTTAATGGCGCCCTACATGCATTAGTTGGTGTTTCTCTGAACCTCGTGTAGAATTGTGCAGAGCTTGGCATATTCTCTGGGAAGGCTGTCCCATCCAGTGTCTACATTTACATTTACGGCATTTAGCAGACGCTTTTATCCAGAGCGACTTACAAAGTGCTTTGCATCCGAACACAGAATTCATCCTAGGAAATAGTACGGATAGGCCAGAATTCAAGACACCATTGAGTCAGACTACTACTAAACTACAGGAGTCAATGTCAATACCTAGTGTTTTGCAAGTTAGACATTTGCCAAGAAGCACAAATAACCATAGACAGACATACAATTTAAAGAACAACGCCAAGTGGTATCAGCTAAGTTAGTGTTCTGGTAAGAACTCAACAAACAGGTGGGTCTTCAGTCTACGCATATAGATAGCAACAGACTCTGCAGTCCTAGCAGTTAATGGAAGATCATTCCACCATCTTGTAGCCAGGATGGAGAATAGTCTGGAGCTTTGTCTTCCATGAGACTTTAAGCATGGAGTTTAGAGTCGAGCCAAGCTTGAGGTTCTGGGTGTTCGCTGTACGGATCGGCTTTTGACCATGGACATCATGTAGGGAGGGGCCAGTCCATTTTTGGCTTTGTAAGCAAGCATCAAGGTTTTATATCTGATGCGTGCCGCTACTGGAAGCCAGTGAAGAGAGCGTAGTAGAGGAGTCACATGTGAGAACTTGGGTAGATTGAAGACCAGTTGTGCTGCAGCATTCTGGATTAGTTGTAGAGGTCTGATGACCCGTAGAGGAAGACCTGCAAGTAGGGAATTGCAGTAGTCCAGCTTAGAGATTACTAGAGACTGCACAAGCACTTGAGTAGCTTCCTGTGAAAGGAAGGGTCGTATTCTCCGTATGTTGCAGAGGAGAAATCTGCAGGATCTGGTCAGTTTTGAAACATGTGTTGAGAAGGACAACTCGTTGTCCAACGTTACACCCAGGCTTCGTGCAGTTTCTGATTGTGTTAACAAGGTGTTCTCAAAGGAAACTGTGAGGTTGTTGTGTGGGTTTGGGGTTCCTGGAATGTACAGAAGCTCAGTTTTGCTAGGGTTGAGCTTCAAGTGGTGAGCAGTCATCCATGAAGTAATATCTGCCAAGCATGCCGAGATACGCCTAGAGACCTGGGTGTCAGAATGAGGGAAGGAAAGAATTAGCTGGGTGTCATCAGCATAGCAATGATAAAAGAAACCATGAGACAAAATAATGTCACCAAGGGAACGAGTATATAAAGAGAAGAGAAGAGGGCCTAGGACTGAGCCTTGGGGGACACCAGTGGAAAGTTTACATGGACTGGATGTAGATCCTCTCCATGTTACCTGATAGGAACGGTCTTCAAGATATGACTGGAACCATTTCCAAGCAGAGCCAGTCACACCGAGGCTAGAAAGAACAGACATGAGGATGTTGTGGTTGACCGTGTCAAAGGCTGCAGAAAGATCTAGAAGAATTAAAACTGATGATAGCTTGTTAGCCTTGACAGCATGGAGCGTCTCGGTCACTGCTTTGAGGGCAGTTTCTGTTGAATGTGCCCGTTTGAAGCTAGACTGATTAGGATCATGGAGTTGGTTCTGGGTGAGGAAGAGAGATAATTGGTCATAGACTGCTCGCTCCAGAGTTTTTGATAGAAAAGAAAGAAGTGATACCGGTCTGTAGTTGATGTATCTTGTCTGAGGAGAGAGGGGAGAAAGAAGCCAAGGAGTTGAGTGTTGGGTTAGAGATACTAGTAGGAAGGGTGGGAGCTGGGGAGAAGGACTGACGGACTGCTGCAATCTTCTCTTCAAAGAAGATGACAAAATCCTCAGGAGTGAGAGAGGATGGAGGAGGGGGTGAGGGAGGGTTAAGGAGTGAGAGAGGATGGAGGAGGGGGTGAGGGAGGGTTAAGGAGTGAGAGAGGATGGAGGAGGGGGTGAGGGAGGGCTAAGGAGTGAGAGAGGATGGAGGAGGGGGTGAGGGAGGGTTAAGGAGTGAGAGAGGATGGAGGAGGGGGTGAGGGAGGGTTAAGGAGTGAGAGAGGATGGAGGAGGGGGTGAGGGAAGGTTAAGGAGTGAGAGAGGATGGAGGAGGGGGTGAGGGAGGGTTAAGGAGTGAGAGAGGATGGAGGAGGGGGTGAGGGAGGGTTAAGGAGTGAGAGAGGATGGAGGAGGGGGGTGAGGGAGGGTTAAGGAGTGAGAGAGGATGGAGGAGGGGGGTGAGGGAGGGTTAAGGAGTGAGAGAGGATGGAGGAGGGGGTGAGGGAGGGTTAAGGAGTGAGAGAGGATGGAGGAGGGGGTGAGGGAGGGTTAAGGAGTGAGAGAGGATGGAGGAGAGGGTGAGGGAGGGTTAAGGAGTAAGAGAGGATGGAGGAGAGGCTGAGGGAGGGTTAAGGAGTAAGAGAGGATGGAGGAGAGGCTGAGGGAGGGTTAAGGAGTGAGAGAGGATGGAGGAGAGGCTGAGGGAGGGTTAAGGAGTGAGAGAGGATGGAGGAGAGGCTGAGGGAGGGTTAAGGAGTGAGAGAGGATGGAGGAGAGGCTGAGGGAGGGTTAAGGAGTGAGAGAGGATGAAGGAGGGGGTGAGGGAGGGTTAAGGAGTGAGAGAGGATGGAGGAGAGGCTGAGGGAGGGTTAAGGAGTGAGAGAGGATGGAGGAGGGGGGTGAGGGAAGGTTAAGGAGAGAAGAAAAAATACTGAATAGATTGCGTGGGTTGGATGCAGATGATTCAAATTTCTTTCTGTAGTAGGCTGATTTTGCTGATGTGACTTCCAGTGAGAACTGTCTAGAGCAGGGGTACTCAACTAAATTTGCCCACGGTCCAATTTTGGCAGATACCTGTGACCTGAGGTCCGGTGCGGCGGGGGTGGCAAACATAAGTTTTTGTTTGAACAAATTTGAACTGGGATGTCTGTTCTGTAGTCTGATGGCTTTTTGCCCTTTTTCTTTTAGTGCATTCACAACCAGATCATATTTTCACCCTCTTCACCCCCCCCACAGTTGAGTCACTACCTGGACGTGGTGGAGGTCAGCATTGCGAGACAGATCTCCCTGCGCTCCGAGGCGTTCTTCCACGCCATGTCGTCGCAGCACGAGCTGCAGGACCGGTTACGTCGGACGGCGGGCGCGGTGGCCGAGCTACGGGCGCGCACCGCCGCCATGGGCCGCGTCATGTGCCGCGGGCCCCTCCGGGCGCTACGGGACGCCGTCACCCGCGGCAACTGCGTGCGCCTGCACAACAAGCTGAAGCTGATGGCGGCGGTGATGCAGACGCAGCCGACCGTGCAGCTGCTGCTCTCCAGCTGTGAGTTCGTGGGAGCGCTGGAGCTCATCAACACCACCAAGGAGGTTCTGCAGCAGGAGCTACAGGGCATACACAGCTTCAGGTGCACACACACACACACACACACATTTATATGCACACACACATATATACACACACACATATATACGCACACACACACACACATATACACACACACACTCACATATATACACAGCTTCAAATGCAGATATATACACACACACACACACACATATATACACACACACTCACATATATACACAGCTTCAGGTGCACACACACACACACATATATATGCACACACACATATATACGCACACACACACACACATACACACACACACACACACACACACACTCACATATATACACAGCTTCAAGTGCAGATATATACACACACACACACATATATACACACACACACACATATATACACACACACTCACATATATACACAGCTTCAGGTGCGCACGCACATGCACACACACATATATATATGCACACACACATACACATATATACATATACGCACACACACCATGCACATATACATACGTACATACTCATGCACGCACACACACACTCACACACACGCATGCACACACAAACACCATGCATATATACATACGGACATACTCGTGCACACACACACACACACCCCCAAACCACATCGACATTCTGCATCTCTCTCTCTCTCTCTCTCTCTCTCTCTCTCTCTCTCTCTCTCTCTCTCTCTCTCTCACACACACAGACATTTGGGCTCCCAGCTCTGTGAGATGGAGAAGTTGATCGACAAGATGATGGTGGCTGACTTCACCACCTACGTCAGGAGTGACCTCAACCGCTCCTTCGAGGAGGACAACCAAGTGCTAGAAAAGGTAACGCCCCCCGCGTCACTACGACAGGGTCACAGATTCCCCAGTAAGAGGTCGAAGCCTTCGAGTAAACCACTGGCACTTCCGCCGTTTCCTGGCAGCAGGTGTTGGTGCAGCAGCCCCAGACGTGTGTCACTGGGTGAGGGGTGGTGCAGCAGCCCCAGACGTGTGTCACTGGGTGAGGGGTGGTGTTGGTGCAGCAGCCCCAGACGTGTGTCACTGGGTGAGGGGTGGTGTTGGTGCTGCAGCCCCAGACGTGTGTCACTGGGTGAGGGGTAGTGTTGGTGCAGCAGCCCCAGACGTGTGTCACTGGGTGAGGGGTGGTGTTGGTGCAGCAGCCCCAGACGTGTATCACTGGGTGAGGGGTGGTGTTGGTGCAGCAGCCCCAGACGTGTATCACTGGGTGAGGGGTGGTGCAGCAGCCCCAGACGTGTGTCACTGGGTGAGGGGTGGTGTTGGTGCAGCAGCCCCAGACGTGTATCACTGGGTGAGGGGTGGTGTTGGTGCAGCAGCCCCAGACGTGTGTCACTGGGTGAGGGGTGGTGTTGGTGCAGCAGCCCCAGACGTGTGTCACTGGGTGAGGGGTAGTGTTGGTGCAGCAGCCCCAGACGTGTGTCACTGGGTGAGGGGTGGTGTTGGCAGGGGCTTCAGATCCTGTGGCTGCGTGTGATGTGTGATGTGGCCTCCAAGCCACAGGGCAGCAAGGTGGGTGCGCTGCACCCAAATGACGCCTACTTATCCGCGGTCAGTGGCAAGGGGAGTCGGGTCCCACGGCTCCCTCTGCCTGCAGACGTAGTGTACTGATCCCCAGTCTGCCCCAGTCTGCCCCTGTAGTAAACGTAAAGCTGTAATGTTGCTGAGCAGATTCTCATTCAGCATCATTCCAACAGGGCATGATTAACGACATGATTTAAGATTTGTTTTTCTAATAAATGTTGAAATTGAAATTTGAAGTGTGTGTGTGTGTGTGTGTGTGTGTGTGTGTGTGTGTGTGTGTGTGTGTGTCAGGACCGGTTGCAGTCTCTGGTGTTTGGCCTGCTCAGACAGAAGAAGCTGGACTTCCTGGACATCTACACTGACGAGATCCTGCAGGCAGCCAAGGGCATCATCAGACAGGTCTGGCCCCGCCCCCTGCTGCTGGCGTGTAGAAGCTGGTTGGCGTGTGTCTGAGACAGGTTACATGTTAAGCCCAGCGGATTTCTTCAGGCATGACTAATGTGATCTCTCTCTATACCCAGTGTGTGCTACGCTTAGTCTCTCAGATCGAGGAGATTGACACAGACACTGTAGTAAAGTAAGCAGCTTCTTTACAGCTACGCATTCTGTAAATAAGTTCAGGTCATTTTAATTTAGCATCCCTGAATGTTTCGTGTGTGTGTGTGTGTGTGTGTGTGTGTGTGTGTGTGTACACACACCTACATACAGGCTGCAGGATCAGATGAGACTGATGTCGTTTGCTCAGTGGTTCGAGTTGCTGGAGTGTGTGTTTGACCATTTCATTCTCTTCCTCACCAGGATCAAGGTACATCTCACCAACTTAATTCTCTCTTGCTGTGTATAGCATAGTCAAAAAAACACATATAACTGTGTGTGTGTGTGTGTGTGTGTGTGTGTGTGTGTGTGTGTGTGTGTGTGTGTGTGTGTGTGTGTGTGTGTGTGTGTGTGTGTGTGTGTGTGTGTGTGTGTGTTCAGGCCACTCTCAGTGTGATCCGTAACGTCGTTTTGGAAGTCCTAGACAACAGCCAGAGGAACCGGCTCACCACCGCGCCCGCTGATGTCGACTGTGAGGATGACGAAGATGAGGATGAAGATGAACCTGCAGGCCCCGCCCATCAGCCTGGGGAGGCGGAGCTGGCCTACCTCACGCACGAGGGGCTCTTCATCAGCGACGCCCTGAATGGCGCAGAGTGTCGTAGCAACACACCTGCAGGAACCCACAGCAAGATAAAGATGCGCACGGAAGCTTCTGGCAGCGACTCTGCCTCAGGGACCACGGAGTCGTCCTCCAGCAGGGAGCACACCACCAACACTACCTCCTCCCTGCCTCTAGGGGGCACCACATCACTGTGAGTGCCTTCAGTTTCATGAGTTCACACAGGACAATGTCTGGGGGGAAAAAAATCTAGAACTGTTAAATGTTTTGCCGTTTCTTTCTCTGCGTCTATCCACATCCCCCCCTCTCCTCTCTCTCTAGTGAGGATCTGATGCCGTCTGATCTCGAGTTGGGACGAGTGGCTAATAACATCCAGGAGCTGCTCCACACCGCATCAGACATCAGCCATGACCGCTGTGTCAAAGTACTGCTGGCTAAAGCCAAAGTATGTACACACACACACACACACACACACACACACTTACACTCTTGTATCTTGTAAATCAGCCAAACGTTGGCAAGTTCTGCTGCTGTGTTGGGGCCCATGTCCCCAGTGCTGTGGCTGACTGCTCCTGTGTGTGTGTGTGTGTGTGTGTGTGTGTAGGACGGCTCCCTGGAGCGCCTGAGCTCGGCTGAGTTTGTGTGTATGAGTCGGGCGGTGGAGCGCTTTGCGAGAGACACGGAGGAGCTGTGCTGTAGGCGCAGCGTCAGCCTGCGGGGGGCGCTGCAGAGCCAGGCCAACCGCTTCGTCCACCGCTTCCACGAGGAACGCAAGACCAAGCTCAGGTACACACACACTCACACACACACACACGCCGGGGGTGATTGTCACACAAGCTCCAATATTGGGGTATGTTTATGTATTTGTGTGTGTGTGTGTGTGTGTGTGTGTGTGTGTGTGTAGCCTCCTACTGGACACAGAGAGGTGGAAGCAAGCTGAAGTTCCAGCTGAGTTCCAGCACCTGGTCGACTCGATCGCCAATGGACACATCACACTGCCAGAACGCAAACACACAGGTACACACACACACGCCCCAGAATAGATTTGTACGTACACAACTTTTTTTTGGGTGTAAATTCCTGTCTGCAGGGCAATTAGTGTTTATCTGCCCCCCTGCTGTCCAGGTCCTGATGACAGGAAGCCAGCCGAGTTTCTGCTGGTGGACGGGCAGAAATACGCCGTCGTTGGGTGAGTCCTCGTCCTGCTGTGGAGACCTCCACGTCACCTCCTACTTCTGATGAGCTGTGGGGGGAGAGAGAGGAGTGGTCACTTACACGCTGTCCTAGAGGGCAGCGGAACCAGGCCAACCACAGCCCTGCTCAGAGAGTACCGCACATCCACACTGTTGAGAAATACAGCCATCGTAATACCGCGCTGTTAAGAAACACAGCCATCGTAATACCGCGCTGTTGAGAAACTCAACCATCGTAATACCGCGCTGTTGAGAAACTCAACCATCGTAATACCGCGCTGTTGAGAAACTCAACCTTCGTAATACCGCGCTGTTGAGAAACTCAACCTTCGTAATACCGCGCTGTTGAGAAACTCAACCATCGTAATACCGCGCTGTTGAGAAACTCAACCATCGTAATACCGCGCTGTTGAGAAACTCAACCATCGTAATACCGCGCTGTTGAGAAACTCAACCTTCGTAATACCGCGCTGTTGAGAAACTCAACCATCGTAATACCGCGCTGTTGAGAAACTCAACCATCGTAATACCGCGCTGTTGAGAAACTCAACCATCGTAATACCGCGCTGTTGAGAAACTCAACCATCGTAATACCGCGCTGTTGAGAAACTCAACCATCGTAATACCGCGCTGTTGAGAAACTCAACCATCGTAATACCGCGCTGTTGAGAAACTCAACCATCGTAATACCGCGCTGTTGAGAAACTCAACCATCGTAATACCGCGCTGTTGAGAAACTCAACCATCGTAATACCGCGCTGTTGAGAAACTCAACCATCGTAATACCGCGCTGTTGAGAAACTCAACCAACATCGTAATACCGCGCTGTTGAGAAACTCAACCATCGTAATACCGCGCTGTTGAGAAACTCAACCATCGTAATACCGCGCTGTTGAGAAACTCAACCATCGTAATACCGCGCTGTTGAGAAACTCGACCATCGTAATACCGCGCTGTTGAGAAACTCGACCATCGTAATACCGCGCTGTTGAGAAACTCGACCATCGTAATACCGCGCTGTTGCACCACTGTTCATCATATCTGAGCCCGTTGGAGGTTCTAAAACGTTTTTTCTTCACTGGAGCAGGGGTCACATAAGGGTTCAATCCTGTAGGGTGACTGGTTTTGTTTTAATAACTGAGCTCTGACCTTTGACCTCCCCCACCCTTGTCATCAGGACGTTGCTGCTGCTGATCAGGATGTTTCTGGAATACTGCCAGTGTGTGAACGACATTCCCACCATCACCACGGACATGCTCACACGCCTGTCGGACCTGCTCAAGGTGCGTGTGTGTGTGTGTGTGTGTGTGTGTGTGTGTGTACACGCTGTACTGCGGACAGTGTGAAGCTCAGTTCTGTGGCTGCTGATTCAATAGATGTCATCTGACGCTTTTGTTGTTTCTATGGTAATAGCACTTCAATTCCCGGAGCTGTCAGCTGGTGCTGGGTGCAGGGGCTCTACAGGTGGTGGGACTTAAAACCATCACCACCAAGAACCTGGGTAACACACACACACACACACACACACACACCTAACCCATCACCACCAAGAACCTGGGTAACACACATGTCCATGTCATAATAATAATACATTTTATTTGATGGCGCCTTTCAAAATCCCAAGGTCACCTTACAAACAGATAAAAGCAACAGTAATAAAGCTGAATCAGCAACCATTTAAATACATCAAGGTAAAAACAATACTAAAAGAGTCATGACAAACACCACAGAACAGCTTAGAGAGAATATGCTAACTTGAACAAATGAGTTTTCAATAGAGATTTAAAAGAGAGAAGAGAGTCAGCGTAGCGGGCGGAAGGGAGTTCCAGAGCTGAGGAGCACAACGACTAAAGGCTCTACTGCCCATAGTGACGAGACTATGGGCTCATGTGTTTAGCAGTAGACTGCGCTTGCTGGCGGGTGGGACGGTGTACTAGTGAGTAGCAGCAGTTCTTTACTCCAACACCCAGATCTAATCAAGCCGATGTTCTCACAGTATTTTTAGTAATATGTTGGTCCTCCTGCTCATAGAGTCCCTCCAGCGCCCCTGTGAGGTTCTGTAAGTAGTTCAGTCTCAGCAGACCCCTGTTCTGCTCTGACGTGAAGGACCTCCGGAGACTCAGTTAGTCCTGCAGATCCAGCCCAGAGTTCAACCTGCTCAGCTGTCTGTGTTTCAGTCACAGACTGCACCATATGCGCTGCAGACAGACAGCTGTGCAGACAGTCTTCAGTCTAGTGAAACGGTGGTTTTAACTAACCAGAAGTTTATTCTTGCATCCTCCATCCCCCTCCTCCCTCCCTCTCTATCTCTCTCCCCATCCCTCCATCCCTCTCTCAGCTCTTGTATCACGTTGTCTACAGTTGGTGGTACACTACATCCCTATCATGCGAGCTCACTTTGAGACCAAACTCCAGCCCAAACAGTACAGCGTCCTGCGCCACTTTGACCACATTACCAAGGTAAACACACTGTCTCTCAGACACACACACGCAACACAAAACAAAACAAAAGCACATGGCTTCCCATAACACTTCTTTCCATGGTGTCAAAGTCTAAAACTAATGTTTTAATTAAAGGAAATTTAATTGTCGTGTGTGTGTGTAGGATTATAATGACCACATTGCTGAGATCTCTGCTAAGCTGGTGGCAATCATGGATGGTCTGTTTGAGAAGGTGCTGTCCAAAGTGAGTGCCCCTCCCCTGTGCTTTAACCCCCACACTACTGAACCTTCTCCCTGAAAAAAATCATTCATCACGTCTGTTTATCTGATTACACTTTATGTAGTTAATATAAAACCTGTTTATAGTACCCGTTTTCTCTTGGTATGATGTTTTTATAAATGTTTCTCTTGTGGTAATTGTAGCTCCTGTGTATATGTGATTGTAGCCTGTGTGTCTGCTGTCTCTCCTGTTACCCGTGTACTATATGTATAGCATGTTTATATTGTGTGCGCGTGCGCGTGTGCGCTATCTCTCGTGTTTCCTGTACAGTATGAGGTGAAGGCTCCAATGCCCTCGCTGTGTTTCCGCAATGTGTGCAAACAGATGAGCAAAATGCACGAGGCTATCCATGACCTTCTACCTGAAGAGCAGACACAGGTGATTAATACACACACATATACACGCACACGCACAAACACGCACGCACACACACACACACACATATACGCACGCACACACGTACACTCACACGCACACGCACGCACAAACGCACTCGCACACAAACAGTGATCCACACAGCTCCCACATGCATAAAGTAACTGTGTGTGTGTGTGTGTGTGTGTGTGTGTGTGTGTGTGTGTGTGTGTGTGTGTGTAGATGCTGTTTCTGAGGATCAATGCAAGCTTTAAGATGCACTTGAAGAGGCAGCTTGCTCGGCTGGGTGTGGTCAACGATGGAGGCCCACAGCATGGGTGAGGTTCACTTTCTCTTCCTGTAGTGTTCACAGGCCCACACACACACACACACACTTATATATGAGCACCATGGTCTCCCTCTCAAACTTCGGCCCCTTTCATTAGAGCTTTAGTGCAAACAATGTCTCAAATAGCATTATCTCTCTCAAATAGCATTCTCTCATTTTCTCTCTCTCTCTCTCTCTCTCTCTCTCTCTCTATCTCTAGTCTGGTGGTGGTGGACGTAGCCTTCTACACAGAGAATATCCAGGCATTGCACTCGTTGGAGCATTTGGACTTGAACATGCCAGAGGTCTGGGAGCAGAAGAGGTGATGACACGGACAGCCATGTGCAGCTAATGGGGCCTTTCTCGCATGTAGGGGTGGAGACGTGCCACACCCTCATCCTTCCTTCAATGCAGGAAATGAGGTCACTAGCCATGCAGGAAGAAGGACACAAACACTCAGAAAATGAAGAACAAATAAAATCTTGTTAAATCTCTTTAAAACAAAAGCAAACACACAAAAAAATCTTTACCTCCTCCAGAACTTCACCCACTCTCCGGCAATCTCCTGCCTAATACAGAACACGCCTCACTGGGCCGGGAGCGCAGTACCACCCCCATCATTAAGCCCCGCTTCTGTAGAGGTGGCAAAGAGCTGGTTCAGAAGCGCCCAGCAGGGGGCGCTGGCTGGCTCAGGATAAGTTCTTTATGGTGAGAAGTGGGTCCTGATCTGGTAGAAACTCTAGGCTGGAAGCAAGTCCCTCCTTACGGGCTCATGACCCAGGACAACTGCCCTCATGCAGTTCTGTTGGAGTATATATATATAATGACCTCCAGGGGCTGCACCAAGTTGTACTGTTACAGGATTTCAAAATGGATAACTTATTTTCTTCTTATATTCTATGAAGTATATTTTATGAAGTATTTGTCTGTTTGATTGATTTATTATTATCTTCAAAAATGTGGGCCCTCAGCTAACTGTGGTGGAACAGTAATCTGTATCGAAGAAGTTTCTGTGAAGTGGCATTTTGTCCACGCCTGTAGAATAACGAGGTTAGAGCAGATACCCGGCCAGTCCGCTGCACTAGCATATTGCGAGTTATTCAGTACAAGTTCAGGACATTCTTAGTCTAATTATTCTGGTGGGTGTGGGTATGTAGCCAAATAGGGCAAACTACAAGCCGTTCTGAGCATTCAAGACACTAAAGGACACTAATGATACACAAACGTAAATCATCTCAATTCTAAAATGCCGTGGTGGTAAATTATAGGATTATGGTATGTTGGGTCTTGAATTTTGGATCTATTTATTTGATTTTGTTTTTTTTATTGTTTTTTATTATTAAGATTTCATAATGTGTACATGATTTGGTATGAAACAG
The DNA here is from genome assembly GCF_052324685.1 of Brachyhypopomus gauderio. NCBI lineage: Eukaryota > Metazoa > Chordata > Actinopteri > Gymnotiformes > Hypopomidae > Brachyhypopomus > Brachyhypopomus gauderio. The sequence continues at coordinate 1,639,991 of NW_027506888.1, forward strand.
TATAACATGGTCTAAATCCCTGGTCTTCATGTCTAGGAATGAAGTTGTTATTTCTTCCCTTGAACACTATAATCTTGGCGTTAAGAAACGCAGTGACATTACGACCGTTACATTACTGTGCGAGACCACGTGAGGTCTTTCATCCATCACCTGGGTTGCCCTGCAGTTCGTTCAAAAGTGCCTACTTTTGATTTAATAACTTCTGACGTGGAGCGCGTTTGCGTATCTTTGCGCTCGACAGAAAGACTGCAAGACTTTGTATGTGAGGACTGCTAAGTGACCTGAAATAAAGACACTGGAAAGGTGAAAGCGTTCTTGTTCTGTGTAAATTGAATAACAGCGCAGCGTAGTTATAACTTTAGTAGCAATGCGATATCTATTTGTTGCAATTCACGTTATTTACAGTAATGTTTAGAAAATTCCAGAAGCAGTTTTGTATATCGGCATATTTTTAGATTAATATTTTGTTTTGTACCTATTCTGTTTCTGTTACATATTCCCTAGTGCGTGGATTTGAGACTTTTATTATGTTTCATTCGTCTAACAGTTCCTATTCCCACTGTGTTAAACAACTCTACGTACAAGATATGGCTCAGGGTAAAAAAAAATTTAAGGCGCAGCGACCTGGCGGAGCCAAAAAACAAAAGAACAAACCAAAAGGAGTAAAGAAAGGAGGTAAGAAGGTTTGTAGCGTTAATGTGCGTGCCTCAACACTTATTCACTTCAAACGTACTGTGTAATGACCTGGTCTTGAGATACGCCAGCTAGGCCGCCATGTTGGTCTTTGGGACGGCGCTAGCTACCGTTGCCTATGAGTGACGTAAACACCAGCAGTGTTATATTCGCTAACTGGTTTGTGTTTGGTCGACGTGTTTATGGTGACTTACGCTTATTAGCAACAATAATATAATCTTACTATCGCACTCAGGTTCTGTTAAAACGTTAGCTGTCCAGCAAAATATTTGGCTCAGGGTTCGATGTTCGTCATTCACACGAATACGATCTAGTGTACAAACTGAACGCTATACCAAACTAATATACTTGGTTATTCCGAGACGATAGTTTTGCTGATACACTATATGGAAAGACGGATTAGCTAGCTAACGTTAGCTAACTACGGGCAAATTCATACTAGCCGATAAGCGCTTTAGGTCTTTTCAAAATAAAAGTCATGTTCCATTACACGTAACACAAGCTATGCTACTCTTCGTGTTTCATGTATTATAAGTGTCACGAGTCAGCTTGACTGTGTTAAAAGACTGCAGAGCTCAGCTACGTTTGCTTATTTTGCAGCGTAGTGTTCAATGTTGCAACGCTTTTCATTGTTTTCTGGCGTTATTTATGTTTTTGTAGGAAGGATCATTGCACCGAAGAAGGCAGCTGTTATTCAACAACAGAAGCTGAAAAAGGCAAGTTCGTGTGCGCATAACGTGTGCAAACCGGTATCTGGTGCAAACAGACAATTTGGCATTTAAAAAGCAATTATATGTATTATATAAAACAATAATATTTAATACAGTAAAATTGAAAATCTGTTTCTATAACGGTAGTCGATTGTCTTAATTACAACTTAAATAAAAGGAAAAAATAAAAAATAGGTGAATATAAGTTACAGTCAGCTGCACCATCCAGAAGAGACGTTATTAGCTGACCATGATGATGTTGACTACAGAGCTCATGATTCTGGCTTAAACAGAAATATGTAATAAAAGTAACAAATGTGCACGTCTTCAAATGCATACATTTAAGGCTTAAACTACAATAAAATTCTTATGAAAGTCAAGTTTAATTATTGAAAAATATACATGGCATATGTATATTATAAAAATGGGTCTGATTGCAGTATGAGAGATCTGAAAGATTCTCATCAATCCCCTGTGATTTACCATGACTATGTTCAGTGTGTTGAAGCGACGATCACTTCACATGTTCGTTTGATGTGTAGAGTGGAATCAGCCGCAGTCGTTCAAACAATTTAAGCAAGTTTAATTCGCAAACGAAGATCTTCGTAGATCTCGCAACACAGTGTGCTCCTTTAAGAGGGAATGAGATCTGACAATTTACAGTTAAAACAAATACTTATACCTTGGTCACTCCACCCAAATCACAGGGTTGCCAACTCTCACGCATTGAGCGTGAGACACACGCATTTGACTGTCTTCACACGCCACACATCCGATATCTCACGCCGAAAAAAATATATAGTTTATTTACCTCTGATCCACAGGTTCAAATCTCACTCCAAGCGATCTTCAAAAGTTGGCAACCCTGCAAATCATGTGACATGATTTGTTGCACCAATCATGGATCTATTTTGCACGCTCTACAGAATTTAGTTGGCCAATCTTCCAAGTTCCTCACATCGTAACTACTATGTTGCCAATTATTTTCCATATACGGGTGTGTTGCCTGCCTGTGGCCAAAGTGTTGCATCCTAATCTCACAAGTCTCTAACCTTTTATTTAATGTAAATAATAAAATACAAAATTTTAGTACACTGAAAATTTTAGTACAATTAGTACACTGATAGAACTGTTTTATGAACGCTTTAGCACAACTTTAAATCAAAAGGAACAATAAAAATGGTTGTGTCTGCCCTTGGAAAACTGACTGCCTGGTAAACAGAGGGTAGCACAGCTAGCAGGAACTGTGCTCTGACATGGTGTGGGGGAGTTAGCTGGTGTGGCCTTATCAAGTTCACATGAAAATAAAAAGGGCTAGCGCGCACGTGCTCATTGTCCGAGTATCAGATTGTGATGTGTCTGCTGCTTCTTGTAGGGTCTGGAGGTCGCCATCAGGGACAAGATTGAAAAGGAGGTCACTCAGAAGGCCAGCGGCTCCCTGCACAAGAAACTGAATGTGTTGAAGACTCCGCAGGGAAAGGGGGACGCCAAGGGTCCCCCGAAACCTGCCGCTGCCGGAACCTCCAAATAACACCCTGAGTTCAGGCCCATTGTTTCTTAGTGCGTAACTTGCTGTCTGGCTTTTAGCATTGTGCATTGTGTGTAATTTAACTTATGGCCACTAGGTGGCTGCAGTGGCTTTATTAATGGATAGACAACAACGCGAATGAAAACTGCAGCGACAACCTGAAGATCTGTTCGTACATCTGGTTCAAGGACCAGATGCCTGAAGAGGCGATCAACCGTTGATTTATCGGGTAGTGTTTTCTCTATGTTTCGGTTGTAGATATATAAGCATATATTTCTGACTGGTTCACCAGATATCATCTTGTATTCATTGATCTCCTTAAGAAAGCTAAAGTGGGTACAGAAAGTATTCAGACCCCTTTACATTTTTCGCTCTTTGTTTCTTTGCAGCAATTTGCTAAAATCATAACAGTTCATTTTGTTTTTCATTAATGTACACTCAGCACCCCATCTTGTCAGAAAAAATAAACAAATTTAGAAAGTTTTACAAATTTATTAAAAAAGAAAACCTAAAATATCACATGGTCCTAAGTATTCAGACCCTTTTAACTCATATGCTGTCCATTTCTTCTGATCCTCCTTGAGATGGTTCTACTCCATTATTGGAGTCAAGTCAACTAAACTGACTTAGACTTGATTAGGAAAGGCACACACCTCACACACCTGTCTATATAAGAGCTCACACCTCACACACCTGTCTATATAAGAGCTCACAGTGAATGTCAGAGCAAATGAGAATCATGAGGTTTAAAGAAATACCCAAGGAGTTCAGAGACATAATTGTGTCAGTCACAGATCTGACCAAGATTACAAAAGATTTTCTGCAGCACTCAAGCACTAAGAGCACAGTGGCCTCCATGATCCTTAAATGGAAGAAGGTTGAGATGACCAGAACTCTTCCTAGACCTGGCTGTCCAGCCCAACTGAGCAATCATGGGAGAAGAGCCTTGGGGAGAAAGGTAAAGAAGAAACCAAAGATCACTGTGGCTGAGCTCCAGAGATGTAGTAGGGAGATGAGAGGAAGTTCCACAAAGTCAGCTGTCCTGCAGCCCTCCACCAGTCAGGGCTTTATGGCAGAGTGGCCTCTCCTCAGTGCAAGACGTATGAAAGCCCACATAGTTTGCCAAAAACACATGAAGGATGGGAGGACTATGTTTGTATGTATGTAGTCTCCTAGACTGAGAAATAATCTCTGGTCTGATGAGATGGAGATTGAACTTTTTGATGTTCATTCTGAGTGGTGTGTGTGAAGAAAACTAAACACTGCTCATCACCTGCCCAATACAATCCCAACAGTGAAACATGGTGGTGGGAGCATCCTGCTGTGGGGGTGTTTTTCAGCTGCAGGAACAGGACGACTGTGGCATGGTTCAGATATTCAGGTATCCTGAGATATCCAGAGTGCTTTGGACCTCAGACTGGGCTGAAGGATCACCTTCCAACAAGATAATCACCCTAAGAACACAGCTAAAATAACAAAGGAGGAGCTTCAGAACAACTCTTTGACCATTCTTGACTGACCCAGCCAGAACCCTGACCTAAACCCAATTGAGCATCTCTGGACTTGAAAATGGCTGCCCACCAACGTTCACCATCCAACCTGACAGAACTGGAGAGGATCCCCAAATTCAGGTGTGAAAAACTTGCATCATTCTATTCAATACTGAGCAAAGGGTCAGAATGTGATATTTCAGTTTTTCTTTTTTAAATTTGAAAAATATTTTTGCATTGTTTTTTTCTTTCAAGATGGGTGCTGAATGTACATTAATGAGAAGAAAAATGAACTTTTTGATTTTAGCACATCGCTGCAATGAAAGAGTGAAGAATTTTAAGGGGTCTAAATACTTTCCATACCCACTGAAGGCGTGAATTTGCTGATGTCCAATTTGTGGTCAAATTGGGCTCCAACAGATGCCATTAAGATCAGTAAATCTGCCTGGATTTTGAGGCGTCCACGTCATTTGAATGAAGGAGGTCCCAGGTCATCAGTGAGCTGTGTGCGTGCAGCCAGTGAGCTGGTGGGAGGCGGTGGGGAGACTTGGTTTGCAGGTGTCAGTAAAACGGTGCACCGATGCTTCTCTGTTTAAACCCTCTCGGGAAGGCTGTAAGACTATTCAATGCGTTCTAGAATAAACTTCCACATTTGCATGTCTCCACGAGATGCCCGTGTGATTTGTTAATTTGATGGACAGCGTGTGCATATCCAGTTGCCTTCACTCGTCTCTGATCCCCCTCACAGCTTTACTGCTCTGCCTCATTCATCACATGGAGCTTTTCTCCTGCTCAGGACGTCAGCTTTGGCACTGACGCATTATGATCCTTCACGTCTGTCGACTGATGAGTTTTGGCTTGGTGCACTTCTGTTCTAGAACATGTCCTGGTTCTAGAACATGTCCTGGTTCTAGAACATGTCCTGGTTCTAGAACATGTCCTTGTTCTAGAACATGTCCTGGTTCTAGAACATGTCCTGGTTCTAGAACATGTCCTGGTTCTAGAACATGTCCTTGTTCTAGAACCTGCCTTGGTTCCAGGTCTTGCTCCAGAGGCGCAGATTCCTACCGCATGTTCTTCAGGTCATAGAACGCCTTGGTTATAGAACAAAGGGGTTCTGGAACCACTGGCTCTGCTTGTCTGAAATCTGACCCATGAGGTCAGCTGGGGCTATCACGGCTCTTACAGTGTGGGTGTAGCTTGCCGAACCATTCAGATTTGTATCACTTTATTTTAGCAAGTTTTTGTTTTCTTAGAGAAGTAAATAATAAGACACCAAACATTTGGACATATATTATAACTCCAGCTCAAATGTAATACATACAGCCTCTGAATTACAACCTATAACAAACCTGCACCCATGAACTCCCCCTCCCCCCCTCTTTAACGTTCAGTTTTAGTACGTCTTTCATCATATTTCCAGATTGTAGCATAGTTTGCTACCACCACCATAATGATCTGTCACTCATAACAAAGGATCACTCAGAAAGAGTACATTAAGAAAACACCAACTACAAATTTCTAATACTTATTATAAACTAAAAATGAATAAAATGCTAAAAACTAATATTCTGAATATTTTGCTACAGTCTGTACTGATACGCTTATTTTACTAATGAACTAATATTTTTGTAATGAAACTATTAACGACAATCACTTGTTATTATTTTAATTTGAGTAGTATGCAGATATACCGGTGATTTTACAAAAATCCAGAGAAAGCGCAGTGTGTTCTGCAGGCCAGCAGGGGCGCTGTGGTTCACGGAGCCCTGAGCAGGTGCTGGCAGTGGGGTGAGCGGAGGAAACGAGGGAAGGAGTCTTTGGCCATCAGAGTGAAGATGCGCTGCTGAGCGCTGTCGAACGTGTTGGCAGCGGGATGGAGCTGCGACCCCAACAGCGCCTCCCGAGTCTCACTGTCCAGGTTAACCTGTGAGCATGAGCACACGTTACACATGCCCCCACACATGTAACACTCCTCCCCAACACACGTAACACACTCCCACAGCACACGTAACACTCCTCCCCAACACACTCCCCCAGCACACAACACTCCTCCCCAACACACTCCCACAGCACACGCAACACACTCCCACAGCACACGCAACACACTCCCACAGCACACGCAACACACTCCCACAGCACACGCAACACACTCCCACAGCACACGCAACACACTCCCACAGCACACGCAACACACTCCCACAGCACACGTAACACACTCCCACAGCACACGTAACACACTCCCACAGCACACGTAACACACTCCCACAGCACACGTAACACTCCTCCCCAACACACTCCCACAGCACCCTGGCAGCTCCCTGAAGCAGTGCTAACATATCCAGAAGGGAAACAATATAGACCGACCGACCCAACTACCCACCCGGGAAGCTCTAACACAATCAGCCCCTAAGGCGACGGCAGGGCTTAGTGCTCTCCTCCTTCATTCATGCTGCTGCATTTTGCCTGGTGGGCTGGCCCTGTGCAGTAACACAGTGACCCAACCAGACCTAGGCAATACTGTATGGAACAGGTCAAGGTACACACACACACACACACACACACACACACACACACACACACACACACACACACACACCGCTCCCCCCCGTGTACCTCCTGTGGGGCATCGGCGCTGATGAACTGGCTGTAGATGCCGAGGGCCTTGGCAGCCCGTTTGGACTCAGGTGAGTGTCTGTAGTCCTGGCAGGCCAGCCAGAAGGCCAGGTTCTCCTCACTGAACTCGGAGCGCAGGAACCAGTGGAATGCCTGCAACCCTACTGCACTCATGGAGGGAGGGGGAGAGAGAGAGGGAATATTAAAGGGTCAAGCAGGAGTTTTGGAAGAGGTAGTCCTGTACAGCTGCCATAAAGTAAACAACCATGCACTCCTGTAGTTTTACTAGTGGCCCCATAACAGGGGAAATGTCAGGGGATATTCAAGTGTTCTCACCTCTCTGTCCCCTTTCACCTCCCTCTCTCTCTCACCTCTCTGTCCCCTTTCACCTCCCTCTCTCTCTCACCTCTCTGTCCCCTTTCACCTCCCTCTCTCTCTCACCTCTCTTTCCCCTTTCACCTCCCTCTCTCTCTCTCACCTCTCTGTCCCCTTTCACCTCCCTCTCTCTCTCTCCTCTCTGTCCCCTTTCACCTCCCTCTCTCACCTCTCTTTCCCCTTTCACCTCCCTCTCTCTCTCTCCCCTCTCTGTCCCCTTTCCCCTTCCTCTCTCTCTCTCTCACCTCTCTGTCCCCTTTCACCTCCCTCTCTCTCTCTCCCCTCTCTGTCCCCTTTCCCCTTCCTCTCTCTCTCTCTCACCTCTCTGTCCCCTTTCACCTCCCTCTCTCTCTCCCCTTTCACCTCCCTCTCCTCTCTGTCCCCTTTCACCTCCCTCTCTCTCTCACCTCTCTTTCCCCTTCCTCTCTCTCTCTCTCACCTCTCTGTCCCCTTTCACCTCCCTCTCTCTCTCACCTCTCTGTCCCCTTTCACCTCCCTCTCTCTCTCACCTCTCTTTCCCCTTTCACCTCCCTCTCTCTCTCTCCCCTCTCTGTCCCCTTTCCCCTTCCTCTCTCTCTCTCTCACCTCTCTGTCCCCTTTCACCTCCCTCTCTCTCTCACCTCTCTGTCCCCTTTCACCTCCCTCTCTCTCTCACCTCTCTTTCCCCTTTCACCTCCCTCTCTCTCTCTCCCCTCTCTGTCCCCTTTCACCTCCCTCTCTCTCTCTCCCCTCTCTGTCCCCTTTCACCTCCCTCTCTCTCTCACCTCTCTGTCCCCTTTCACCTCTCTCTCTCTCTCACCTCTCTCCCCTTTCACCTCCCTCTCCTCTCTGTCCCCTTTCACCTCCCTCTCCTCTCTGTCCCCTTTCACCTCCCTCTCTCTCTCTCTCACCTCTGTCCCCTTTCACCTCCCCCTCTCTCTCTCTCTCCCTCTCTCTCTCACCTCTCTGTCCCCTTTCACCTCCCTCTCTCTCTCACCTCTTTCCCCTTTCCCCCCTTTCTCTCTCTCTCTCTCTCCCCCTCTGTCCTCTACTCCCACCCTCTCTCTCTCCCAAATGCTATGTCCGTTCATGCAACAACAGCATCATCATACAACATATTTAAGCTGAAAACTGCCAGTTTCAATCAGAGCCCATCAGGGAGGATGTTACTCTGGGTTGAGCAGTGGTGACCAAAGAAGCGTTAAACCACACAGTGGAGCCAAGGAACAAAACACACGCTCGGGAGGGTAACTCGGGGAAACAGATAGGGCAAAGAGGCAGCAATCCTGCCAGAGCAGAAAGCTCGACTCTTATGGGGAACCTTGAGGAGGGAAAACACTTACTCTGGCTTCTGAGCAGAGACTCCAGGTCCTGAGGAAGCTTCTCGTCCTGCCACCTGAAGGAACGTGTCTTACATTAGCTTTTACACATCTCTGTAACGTTTTATGTGTTACCTGCATTTCTGAGGAGTGTGTCTGTGAGCGTGTTACCAGTGTTAGGTGTGTGAGGTGTGTATGTGTGTGTGTGTGTTACCTGTGTTTGTGAGGTTTCTCTGCCAGGTGAGTTAACTTCACTCGCATTCCTTTTGCCCTAAAACACACTTTTCAGTTATTTTCTTGAGAAACACAAAGCAAACATTTCACCCTATTATATCTTTCTCAAACACACACACACACAGAACATTCCTCTCTTTCTTTCTCTCCCTCACACACACACACACACACACAATCCCTCTATCTTTGGCATGCACGTGCACACACTCACTTCTCCAGGCATGATGAAGGAATCGCTGAGAGCCCCTTACACATCACGGACCGTAAGAGGGGCCGTCAAGAAGAGCTCCAGAAGACTTCGGCTCTCCCTCCGTGTCTCCGCGTTTCTGCTGCTGGGATCTGCTCTTATAGAGCCCGTTATCTGTTACAGCCATCGGAAAACAACACCTGCAAATGTTAGGTAAGCAGCATGTATGTTGAGTAAGCTTGATGCAAACACAGATCATCTTAAACAATACGGCAGTTGAAGGCTTGTGGAACACCGGTTTGCCCCTGGAGGTGTTTGTCCTTTAAAATCATGACTCACAGGGACAGTAATGAGTGATATCTTTTCAGAAGGGGGGGGGTGTGCAGTGGCTGTGTCTCGATCTCGTTAAGGTGGGTAGGGACAGAAGCCTTGCGTGCTTGTGTGTGTTATTCGCGCCTGTTTCCGTGCACTAATTACCCTGCTGATAGATGAAACAGGTGGCCTACAGTGCGCGCGCGCCTGCACCTGTACGATAGCCTACCTGGCACGTTATATCTGCATTATCCAGCACGATCATTAACCATACCATAATGTAATGCCTGCGAAAAATGCGTAGGGATTTGTGGTTATGAACCGAGCATCAGGCGCACGCACATTGTACGCGTGTCTGTCTACGTTACTGTGACTTGCACACGCGCTATTGAGCCTGAATTTCTGGTCCGCGTGAGTGATGAGACCCCGCAAGACTCCCTTGCAGGTTGCGACAAGTTCGCAACATTCTTGGGCTCTTGTGGTGATCTTTGGCTCAGGAGGAGACGAAATAAGCGATAAGAACTCGGGTTTTCACGCTGACGTTGTTGAGGCGCCGCGGTGAAACGTGAGCCGAGTGTCCGTGTGGAGCGGTGGTCGAGTGGCTGCACCCCCGGGGCGCGTGAGTGTTCCGCGTTCCTGCAGAACACGCATAATCTTCCAAAAGGGTTTTCAGCGTAATCGTTTCATATATGGATTCGTCGCTGACGGAATACGGGACGATCGCCACCGTAACCGAATCGTAGTGTTTGGCAGCTCTAGAAAAATTGTTCTTCGTTTGTAGCCGATTCAAGCTTCCTGGTTTCATGCCCGACATACAGCTGCAGAAGATAAACAGCTAAACCACGGCGGGTTTCTCGAACCTGGGACGCACTGGTGGTTTTTTTTGTTTGTTTGTTTTAGTTAAAGAGTGGTACTGCCATCCGAAATTGTCAATTAGATAGTTGGATTATCGCCATTGTAAACGTATTCCCAACGAACGAAAGCGGTGTGGGTACGTCAATGTTTCTCCTTTCCTAAAAGTAACCGTGAATAGGCGATTTTCACGGACGGGACGTGTTCGCTGGCCGCCGTAAGTACCACATGGGTGAAGCCCGGTGTCACACGGGCTGGACACAGGCCCGGTGCCAGGAGAGCGGGGTGGACCCTGCCCGGGAACGGCTCTGGGCCGAGCTGTTCGAAGAACTAGATTTGAACAAGGACGGACGGATCGATATTAGCGAATTACGGACTGGTCTGGCCGCGCGAGGACTGCTCTCTCAAACCTCGGTCGAAGAGGTATGGATCATACAAGGAAATACACACACGCGCTCGTGTCATAGCCAAGCACGAGCGCATTTATACTCGTTCCGAAGAGGTGGGGAGCGCGCGAGCTCCAAACTCCAGGGCCGACACGGCATGACGACATCACAGATGCCCGCTGTGTCCTGCGAATCACGTGACACCTTTTCAACCTCGCATTGCTAGTTGTTCGCTGGAATGCACGTACCCGTGTCCCCGGATTACGTAAACGAGTCGATTAGCATGCGTACTCTTGAAAAGCCATACACTGTCCGACAACACTACTGACCTTAGGTTTAATTTAGGGTAAAGTTCAGGGAGGTGAAAGTTCAGACCTGTGAAGCAGTAAATGCAGGCCTATCCTGTAAAACACACACACACACACACACACACAGAGTGATAGAGACTTATTGAAGAAGTGCCCTCTTACTGAAGTTGGAAAGGCACCTTGAGCTTTACCTCAGTCATGATTCACTACTTTAACACTGTATTTAGACTCGCAGGATCAGAGTTTGGTAAATGAATTAAACAGCGACTTAAAAGTCTGCTGTAGTGTAAAGCACAGAAACAGTCCATGTATTAAAAAAACTATCACAACATTTTGGAAGGCTGCCACAGGGTGGTGAGAATATGAGGTACATATAGATCATGAGGTCAGCACTCTACGTTCTTAACATCTCCCTCACACTGCAGCTGTCAACTTGATCAGTTATGATTGGCTTACAGGCTGAGAGAGAGAGAGAGAGAGAGAGAGAGAGTGTGAGTGAGTGAGTGAGGCATATACAACATATTTTGTTTGTGTTTTTGCTGTGGTTTTGCCCATCTTGTGTTAAAAGTTGCATGACATTGAGACAGAAGTGTTTGTGTATGTTCCTGTGGTGTCAGTAACAAGCCCTATGCCCATCTGGTTGTTTCTGCATGAGTGTGTATTCATTTACTTGTGTGTGTGTGTGTGAGAGAGAGAGAGAGAGAGAGAGAGAGAGAGAAGAGGCATGTCTCATCATGTTCTGGAGGCACATGAGCTTCTGAATGCTGAAGCCTTTTTTCAGAGCCAAGTCTAGAAAGTGTGTATCTCTCTGCACACACACTCACAGAACCTCACTAGAGGGAAAAGGTCAACTAGTTGGAGTTACTTCATGTATGAGCAAAGGTGGTGGTGGAGGGGGGGGGGTGCGTGAGATTGCGGGTGTGTGAGCAAATGAGAGAGAGGAGACTGTAAGACGCTGTGCGGTGTATCTGCCCACAACTACACACACAAGGCAGCCACAGTCCCATACATGCCTGTCCTGATGAACAAGCCCACGCACAAACACCATCTAAGGAAACCACCCCAGTGTAGTTGGAGACACAGCCTACTGTACTGTGCTCCAGTGTTCCTTTCCTGAAGTGCAGAGACTGGATGTCACTCCTGCTTCTCTCCATTATCCTGATACACACCTGCAGAGTCCAGGCCCGATGTGGCCTGTGGACGCCTTTGGTTCAGCCCACCAGCCGAGACTGTGGCAGCTGCAGCACTCGTGAATCTCAAACGCCTGCTAGGGAAGCGTGGAACCGTTCCACACACATCATGTTTCAGTCCACTGGGCCAACAGAACTTCCTGTTTAAATGAATGTCTGGTGTTTATGGTTGGATTTTGTTGACTGGTGACAGGGCTGTCGCAAAAAGGAGCAGGACAGATGAATGAATGAATGAAGTGCTATGTGAGATGTTTCTGGTGGTACATTGTGCCTTTGTCATCTAAGTGTTTAACAGTTAGAAATTAAAGGAGGTGAATCCAGCCACCAGAACTTCCTGTGTCATGCTTAGATTTCAAAAGAAGAGGAAGTTCACAGAAAATGGCTTTTCACAGAGAACTTGGTTCAACCAATTTTGTCAGTGTCAATGCAGGAACAGTTACTCTCAGTCTCAGTACTGAAGCTGACTGATAGCAGGTTCCTCACTCTGCTTGTGTGATTGAACACACCATTTGAAACCATTTGAACTGTCAATGTTTTCAGCATGTGGGTGTTCTGCTATGCCAGGAAGGGCCTGTGCCGTGGGTCATTGGTTCGGGAATGTGATCTCGTGCATGGGTCATTTTTTTCTGGAGCTGGAATGGGTAATTTGTTCTGGAATGATTATCAGTAGCTTTGCATGGTGTAACTGGCTCCTCCCAACCCCCTCCCCCTGCTCTGCTCCCCGTCTCCCCATCCCTCCATTCCTAACTGTTCCGGGCCTCCCTCCTTCCCTCCACCTCTCCTCTCCTCTCTTGTCCTCTCTGCCCTGTCCCACAGCAGATTGTGAAAGCTGGGGACACCAATCAGGATGGACTTCTGGACATCGAGGAGTTCACGCACTTCCTGCGCATGCACGAGAAATCCCTCAGGCTCATGTTCAGCAGCCTGGACCGCAACAACGACGGTTAGCACCTAGCCTCGCCCAGCCACCTGCTAGCGTTAGCACCTAGCCTCGCCCAGCCACCTGCTAGCGTTAGCACCTAGCCTCGCCCAGCCACCTGCTAGCGTTAGCACCTAGCCTCGCCCACCCCTAGGGTTGCCACCTAGGTCTGACGAATATTAAAAAGAAGGAAAACCGGGACAGGTGGCAACAGGGCTCTCAAGTCTCACGCATTGAGCGTGTGACACACGCATTTGACCGTCTTCACACGGCACACCTCCGATTTCACACGGCGAGAAAAAAAATCTAGTTTATTTACCTCCGATCCATATCTATGTCGCCCTCCACTGGCGATATCGATCGCGATATACAACGTATACAACCCCCCCCCCCCCCCGTTAACAACAACTCTCACACTCTGGCATGAATCCAACACTTGAGAGCCCTGGGTGGCAACCCTACACCTAGCCTCGCCCAGCCACCTGCTAGCGTTAGGATCATTGTTGGTATCCATTAATCACTGGCATAGTTATTAAGGCTTTTGAGTCACCACATTGGTGCTTTATGGGCTGGTATTAGCATTTGAATTAAAATGGACTCCAGATTATCCTATAATGTAAATGAGAATCATAGCAGAGTTAGAGTTCATAAAACCATCTGCCAACCTCACTCTGTGTGTGTGTGTGTGTTCTGCAGGTGAAATAGATGTCGGAGAGATCCAGCTGTCACTACATAATTTAGGAGTGGATGTTACTCTCGAGGAAGCATCCAGGATACTGCAGAGGTGTGTGCGTGTGCGAGAAAGGCAGAGAGACTGTTCTTTTCTCTGTGGATATTGCTGCGTAATCATGCATAATGAGCGTTTCCTCTCTGTGTTTGTACAGTATGGATAAAGATGGAACTATGACCATCGACTGGGTGGAGTGGCGAGATCACTTCCTGTTTAACCCTCTGCACAGTATGGAGGACATCGCTCTGTACTGGAAACGCTCTGTGGTCAGCTGCACCACACACACACACACACACACACACACACTCACGCTCCACGCACACTTTCGTTCTCCACATAGTCCAGAGCTTCAGATCTACATGTTTGTGTGCCATCTGTCTGGTTAAAGATGAAGATATCTGGACTCATGCTCTTCATCTCTGTCTCTGCTCTCCCTTTCTTTCTTTTTTTGGTGTGTGTGTGTAGATATTGGACATTGGGGAGCACCCGTCGGTTCCTGATGAGTTCTCAGAGAAGGAGAGGAAGTCCGGGTTTGTGTGGAGACAACTGATGGCGGGGGCCATGGCTGGCTCTGTGTCCAGAACAGGCACCGCCCCTCTGGACAGGCTCAAGGTCTTCCTGCAGGTGAAGCTCCATCCACCCAGCTGTCCAGGCTACACACCTGCGTCATTCATGTGTGTGTGTGTGTGTGTGTGTGTGTCTGCATAGCCTTAGAACTCTTTGTGTGTATGTATATACACCCTGTGTTTGAATGTTTGTTTGTCTGAAGCAAAGGGCCCTTCTGTGCTGGGTCCCAATCAGAGCTGATTGTGTTTAATTATATCTGTGTGTGTGTGTGTGTGTGTGTGTGTGTGTGTGTGTGTGTGTGTGTGTGTGTGTGTGTGTGTGTGTGTGTGTGCATGCACTGATAAGGGCTGGGACTGGGGTTGACAAAGTAACTGATCATGTTTGCTTTGTATGTAGGTTCATGGTCAGAGGTCGGACAAGGGCAGTGTGTGGAGTGGTTTGAGGGCTATGATTAAGGAGGGAGGCCTCAGTGCTTTGTGGAGGGGCAACGGAATCAATGTTCTCAAAATCGCCCCGGAAACAGCCATCAAGTTTCTAGCTTATGAGCAGGTCATTGTCTCTCTTTGTCACTTACACACACACACACACACGAACAGAACACAAACTGTGTGCTGTAGGTCTCTCTCTGTCTTCTGTGTGCTGTAGGTCTGTCTCTCTCTCTCTCTCTCTCTCTCTTCCCTGTGTGCTGTAGGTCTCTCTCCCATGTCACGTCAACACTGATATTCTCTCCACATGTTCTAACCCTTGCTCATCTGGATTTTCACAGCAGTTTTAGTGGAGTTGTTATTGACCCTCAAGAGGCACTTTATCTCTCTCTCTCTCTCTCTCTCTCTCTCTCTCTCTCTCTGTGTGTGCATGTAGATTAAGAGACTGATGGTGGGCAGTAGGCATGGCGTCACTTTAAAAGTACATGAGAGATTTGTTGCTGGGTCCATGGCAGGAGCCACTGCACAGACTATTATATATCCAATGGAGGTACACACACACACACACACACACACACACATACACAAAACACGCACGCACGCACACACACATACATACACAAAACACACACACACTTTGTTAATCTGATCACATTCTGTTATATCCTTACTGTCAAATAGATACAAAAGAAAATGAAATTAATCTAGATAACTTAAATTCTGAGTCTATGAAATAATGGATCCATTTCCACCTGAAAAAAATCCATAATTTGGTTCACATAAGGTCCTGTAAAGCCCTGTTACACCCAATAAGGTCCTGTAACGCTCTGTTTCACCCCATAAGGTCCTGTAACGCCCTGTTACACCCAATAAGGTCCTGTAACGCCCTGTTACACCCCATTATGTCCTGTAACGCCCTGTTTCACCCCATAAGGTCCTGTAACGCCCTGTTACACCCCATAAGGTCCTGTAACGCCCTGTTACACCCCATAAGGTCCCGTTGGACCTGTGGGATTTGGTTGAGCTGAATCAGGTGCATGAGAACAGGAGACATACTAGAGCCATGTAGAACACAGAGACAGGACCACTGTACTCCGGTGAAAAAAATACCTTCCTCTCTCTCTTTCTCTCCCTCCCTCCCTCCCTCACTGGGTAGGTGCTGAAGACGCGTCTGACCCTGCGTAAGACAGGCCAGTATTCCAGCGTGGCGGACTGCGCTCGGCAGATCCTGCAGAAGGAGGGTGTGCGTGCGTTCTACAAGGGCTACGTCCCCAACATCCTGGGCATCATCCCCTACGCCGGCATCGACCTGGCCGTCTACGAGGTCTGACGGGGAGCCTGGGGGCGTCCATGAGTGAGGCTGCAATGAGCCTGAATTTGACTTATCTGTCTCTCTCTCTCTCTCTCCCTGCCTCTCTCAGACCCTGAAGAACGCCTGGCTGCAGAGGCACAGTTCCACGTTGGCTGACCCGGGCGTGCTGGTGTTGGTGGGGTGTGGCACCGTGTCCAGTACCTGTGGTCAGCTGGCCTCCTACCCCCTCGCCCTGATCCGAACACGCATGCAGGCCCAGGGTGAGACTTCTCACAGGTCACGTGACCAGTGGTTATGGGTGTGTGCTCTGCATTTAGCAGACACTCTTATCCAGAGCCACTTACAAACATGCTTTAGATGTCTACTCAGAAGATGTAGGTAGGAAATGTAGGCTAGACTCCAAAAATACCCGGAAACTAAGATAAAGCCAGAAATAAGTGTCAGACCTGACTTTGGAAATAATGTACATTGTTTATGGATGTATTGAGTGATGGTGATTTGATGGATTGTTAATTACAATTGTCATCATAACTTGTCAAATGTGTGTGTCTGTCTGTCTCTTTATCCAGGTAATTCAGTAAGCTGTAGGGGCATGGTCATTCTGATTCTCTCTCTCTCTCTCTCTCTCTCTCTCTCTCTCTCTCTCTCAGCATCAGTGAAGGGTGGTCCCCAGCTCTCCATGGTGTCCCTGTTCCGGAACATCGTGTCTGAGGAGGGTGTGGTCGGCCTGTACCGCGGCATCGCCCCCAACTTTCTCAAGGTCATCCCCGCCGTCAGCATCTCCTACGTGGTGTATGAACACATGAGGAAGTTGCTGGGGGTGGGGGTGCAAGGGTGAGAGACGGAGAGAGTGAGAGAGTGACGGACAGAAAAGGAGAGAAGACTGAAGTTTATTAGAAAAGGATAATGAATGTGAGCCAGATCAAAGCAGTATGTGCCAGACCACTGATGTCAGACACGCTGGACGGATGCCTGTGGAAATGCTTCCATTTCACCGTTTGTGTAAACGGATAGACAGACGCTGGAAAGACAGAATAAGGAATGAGAGAGAGAGAGAGAGAGAGAGAGAGAGAGAGAGAGAGAGAACAGCGTGAGTCAGTGAAGCACGTGGTGCAGGCGGAGGAGAGGCAGACGACTCCACAATTCTTCTCCCTCCCTCCTGCCTTCACTGTTCAGGAGGACCAAAGAAAAGACATACGAGATATGTCCCTTAAAGAATCCCCAATATAGGTGAAGATAAATTGTGTCTTTATGTGTCAAATATGCAAATAAGGAGCACTCTGAAGTTGCTCATGCAGGCCCATGATGGACACCAGTGTTGCTTCACAAAGGGTGAACAGTGTGCTTGGATTGTTTGTGTTTATTTTAGTGCTGTCAATTCCAGGTGCCGCGATTAAAAGTCCTCACCAGGATTTTGCTCAGGCTTCCTGGATTGTGTTGATTCCACTAATTTTACCTGGATTGCTAATTAGAAAATCTAGCAAGCTTGAGCAAAATCCTGGTGAGGACTTTTAATCGCGGCACCTGGAATTGACAGCACTAGTTTATTTGTGAACTGGGTCCTGACATTCAGGTTCTCGGGCCACATTCCTCTGGAGGTGAGCACTGCTGTGTGTTTGCATGTGTTCGTGTGTGTGTGTGTGTGTGTGTGGTGCATCATTATATGTGAACATGTATTATATTTTTAATGTGTGTATGTGTACCCATTTGGAAGGCTTGCTTGTATAAGAGAGAGAGATATTTTCCTAGGAATGCAGTGGAGATGTAAGAATAGAAGATGTTAATGTGTCAGGACCCTTTGCTGCCCTCAGACTACTACTGACCTTTCAAATGTGAGTGCCTCTCGCAGAGAAGCTGCATCAAATCAAATGTCACCATCCTACTGAGAAGCCAAATGGAATGTTGGTGGAGCGCCCCCTAGTGTCTGACGCTGCCTTTTGAATGGACCGCAGAGCGTCTGTTCCAGAAGGTGCAATCCCAGGACTAGAAAGACGTCCTCTGTCACTCAGAGCAAACCTAAAATTACTAAAGGTCTAGAACTTTGCCCAACACCAATGGAATTCGGAGCTAAAGACATTCACAAGCTAAAGACATTCTTACCTGATGTGTTTTCTTTCTGGAATTAGTGTTTTTCTTTTTTCAAAGCGCACACTTCAATCAAAACATTCGCACATTGACAAGAGCCTTTCTCTACAAAACACGTGTAAGAGTTCACGTGTGTTTTGATGCCGGAGCTGGCACAGCTCTCAGCAGTGTTCAGCTCTGAGTACATGTGTGTTTAGAGAAGCAGCTACAGCCTCTGTAAGGCACTGTAGGCTGAGCTACACACCAGATAACTGCACAGTCAGGTGCATGCATCACGTTCGTATGTGTGATTTAACTCAGTAATCAAAGTTTAACTGAGCATGTGTTTTGCTTGTTTTAATTTCTTGGGGGGGGGGGTGAAAAAACTTATCAGGATGAAGACACTGACTTGAATTGCAATACTGTTTCATTGGGGGTTTATTTTAAAGCTCAGTGACTGAACGCTGACATTTCACGGTTGCACTGGGAATAGTGTTGACCTTTTTAAAGCATTATCAGTCTATATGCTCTTTTATGAATGTTATGAATGCTTTGATGAATCTGACACTTTCCTCTTTCAAGGTTGAATGCATGTTTGAGATTTTATTTAAAGTATTAAATTAAAATTATATGAAGCCTGCAATCATCTTTGATGATGTTGTCTCAGGAGTACGAGATTACGGTACGCCAGGGTGGCTGGGACCCTGTACTGATCCGCACATCACTAATTAAGCATTTTTAGGAAGCAAATAATTCTAGCTATTGAAGGTTGGAAATACATGCTGCTCTGAGTTGCCAACTGACTCAAGACTAGGATTTTAAACATGGTGCATCTAGGTAATCACGTACACTAAAAGCCGTTGAGGATTTGTACACTGTAAAGCCCTGAAGCTCATCTCCACTGTGGCCCTCATCACATAGGCTATAGAACACAACAGTAGTTGGACGAACAGACAGCAGTAACGGGCAGACCAGCAGGGTGGCGAAATCACTTCGGTACTCTCGAAATTGATGAAGACCACATTTTTCAATTCCACAAATGTTTTACTTTCCACAGTTAAGCAGTATGTACAGTTTATGAATCGACTCTGTTAAACCAGTTACCCCCACACAAAAAATCCTATACGTTATATACACTAAATGTAGGTCACCTAACCGAAATCTTCAAGTGTGTGATATCATACATGCGCGGACGTAACCAGGCTTTATACTACACTAACGAGCGGCGCGAGGGTCCGCGCGGCGAAAATAACATAATCGCTGTGGTTCCGCCCGTGCGCGAGGGTCTCGCGCCCTGTCGATTGGCGAGGTCGTGCACCTCTCGAATTTTGTAACTTCGCGCGCGCCGCGCCTCAGCGCAATGAACAAAGTCATGTTTGCAGGGTTCATACACCTTTACAAGGTGGAATTAAAGCACTTGTACGTCACTTTAAATGTCCATTTCAATATTTCCCAGCACGATAAACTTAATTAAGTTAAATATTTATACATATACTCGAAATAATTCGAAATAATTCGCTTTTAATCACATTATTTAATGGTGGTTTATTTTCAAAACATACAATCTTAACTTCTTCAGTAAAAATTATTCTTCTTCTGGATTTATACAGTCACTTACGTGGTCAATCAAACCTGCTCGTCAGATTTCTGAGACGATGTAAGAATCAGGAGATACAGCCATAGAAACGTACAATACTGTACATTCTATCGCGGCGACATAATGAAACTACCGCATTATTTTTTTAAGGTGGAACGGAAAGTGCGAATAGACACTGGCCAGGCCCGTAGCCAGGGGGGATCGAAGGGTTCGTTCGATCCCCCCCCCCTCCCCCGCACCCTCCCTCCGTACACACATGCCCCTCGAGATGGGTAGGCTATTCAACGAATGAATTGTTAATCTCCGGTGAATATATAGACGAACAAATAAGGACAGCAACAACAGACTCACAACAAACTTATAACCGTGTTGCCAACTCTCACGCAATGAGCGTGAGACACACGCATTTGACCGTTTTCACGTGCTCACGCCATACATCCGATTTCTCACGCTGAAAAAAAATCTAGTTTATTTATCTCCGATCTACATCTATGATTCAATGAGTTACTATTTCGCTCTGGCGCCAACCACCGGCGATCGATCGCTTTAAGCCAGGTTCACACTACACGACTTTTCAGTCGTCAGGTTCAGTCGCCGACTGCTAGATATTAAACATGCTAGATATCTGCCGGTCGTCCGCGATGAGTCGGCGACGGCTCGGCGAGCGTCTTTCAGCAGTTCACACTACACGAAATGAGCGAGCGACGAGTGATCGCCGATTTGCCTCCGCCGATTTGCCTCCGACCACAGTTTCTGTGGTCTACAAAAAACACAAAAAACAGTCGGCGACTGAAAAACCAGCCTAAAATCGTGTAGTGTGAACCGGGCATTAGGCGCAGCATAGACGAAACATATAAGACATAACACCCCCGCCAACGTTTGACACACAGACCACACCACCCACCCCCGCCCCCAAATCAAATCTGAGTCCTAGTGATTTTGAAAAGTTGGCAACCTTGCTTATAATGAATAAAATATGTGTAAATTAAAAGGTTTGAAGTGTGCTCGTGTATTTAAGGGGCATTGGAGTAGAGAGCATTAAGTCCACGTTTGGGGGGGGGGGGGAAGATCCCCCCCATCAGAATGCTGGCTACGGGCCTGCTGGCGAATAAGGAACCAACTTCAGCCTCGTCGTTCTATCGCTAAATTAACTTGGTAACACGTTTTCTGGCGCGTATTACTAGCCTGTGGGGTGGTTTGACAGTTTATATGCGTTATCACCAGCCTTCCCCCCAGAAACCTCAGCTCTAGTACAGGTGGTGCATATCTAATCGAGGCTTTTTGAAGGCACTGATTAGTGAGATCGTCCATGCACTAAACCCTAAATAAGAACATCCACAGCGGATCTCCAGGGGCATCAAACCAACCTATGAACTTCAGAAGAGCAAAGAGAACTTCCGAAACCCCTTTCACGAGAAGGTCTGGCGATGCGTTCCCTGCTGACGTTCAGATGCCAGAACACGAAAATAATTTATTTACAGTGTTACAATTTCTAAACAATATATCAATAAATCAGTAAACGTCACAGTCGAGCTTGTCTGGCATTTAAATGTCTACTTTCGGTGGCATTTAAAGCCCGTCATAAATGTGATACCAGTAAAAGCGCAGGAGAAATCCCCTTGAACCACAATAGAAGACGTTGCAAGGCTGACCCCAGATCAGCGCGAATAGCAACATACACCAAGTAGCGTCGTACGCGTTGCAAAGACAAACGCTTATTGGCTGGATCTCCTGCCTGTCAATGTCAAACATACGTAATCGTGAGTTTAATTGGGCTTCCTGACGTGTCCTTGAAATATGATTGGTTCCCCGTATCAGCGGCAAAATTGCTGCGCGTGGGTTGGTCGAGCTGCGCCTCAGCAACGCCCCCACAGCTCCATGTTGGCAAAGCAGAAGCCAGTAATATCACGATAAAATGTTTGCGCCCGCCTACCTATTGCACGTCGATTGGTCAATTCAAGAGGAAAACATAACAGAAGACCTATAGGAGGCCGTTTGGCCTCGGCGACGCCGCAGCGCTGCCCCTTTTCCCCCGCCCATTAATGTGCCTTTCTTGCCTTCCCGCGTCTGCGCACCTCCACCCGGCCTAGAACTCCCGTCACGTCTCGGCACGTATCGCCCCTCAACACGGACAAGCATGTCGGAGTACAGCGCGGTACCGCCACCCGGGGCTGGAGCGGCTCTGGGAACCGGTGGGATCAAGAAAGATGCTTTCGCGGATGCGGTTCAACGTGCCCGGCAGGTGAAGTTTCATGTCGGTCTCCACGGTTGGCCCCCCCCCCCCCCTCCACCCCCGTGTGAGCCGCCGCTAGCGGGTTAGCGCGTTAGCACGTTGTCTGCACGGCGACGCGGCCCTGTTTTACCCAGTGGACCCGGCATGGTTTTAAAACCTACCAGTGCCGGAGGTGGAGCGCGGCCGTCGCTCCGAAACGACCGACGGGGCCGCCGTGGGCACTTTTTACAACCGTATTATGAAAACGCGGGACGATTAAAGAAACTTGGTGAAGAAGTTCACGTCCCAGCCCATTGTCCGCTAGCCCCGTTAGCTCGTTAGCCGGCCCGCGGCCACGGCGTGTGGGTCGGACGTGCGGCGGTCGGCTGGCGCGGTCGCTTCGTCAAACGTTTAGGGACGGAGTCTCCACGCGTTACTAGTGTTCAGTCCCGCCGGCCCCGATTATCACTTAAAATGAGCTCTGCTCGCTTAAACTAGCGAACCAACACTGACATTATCGCCTCCGTCGGCCTAGCCGATGGTGATTTTTCCTTCGAAAGAGGCGCAGAAATCTCGCGCACTAGATCCGTCTGTGGTTGTAAAAGCGTTTCCGTGGTGATTGCGCCTTCCCGCGAGCTCGCGAGCTGTTGCAGGTTCGCGCTACAACCGTCTCCGCGTTCCCGTCGCGAGCTCCTCACTTCGGGCATCACCTCGGCACACGGAGCGCAGACCCACAGGTTTATGCACACGTTTTGACGAATGTGTGCAACTTTTAAACTTGCTGTCTTTTGTTTTTCGTCACTGTGGCTTTGAATAGTCCAAAGATACGAACGTCTATTTCACCTTCTTCTATTTCTCAGATTGCAGCTAAGATCGGAGGAGATGCTGCTCCCCCCATGAGCAATAACGGGGGCACCGAGAGCTACCCCTTCGCAGCGCAGAAACGGTCCCTGGAAGACGGAGGTACACACAACACACGAACTTGCTCTTGCATAGGCTCAAAACGCATGCGCGCGCACACGGAATTCCCAGATTTTCTCGCAAAGGACAAAACGCATGCCACCCACGGCTGTCTGTACCGTTTAACGTGTGTGCATGTCCTAATTCTTTCCTCTTTCACAGATCAGCCAGACAGTAAGAGGATGTCGTCTCAGAGTGACCGAGACAACGCTACGGCACTATGTGAGTGTGCTCCCCCACCCCGACACGCACACACACCCCAGCAGGGACAAGCGCGCGTTGCGTTTTGCACTTGCACACGCGTGCCTGGTGGCCGAGGGCTGTGTCCAGACGCCTGCTCTGTCTCCACCCGTGCACGCTCTGCCGAGACTGAGCTCGTGCTGGAACACGATCTGTCTCGCATGCTCGCGCTGGACACCTCCCACAAGCCGAACCATGTATATTTAGACTAATTAAGTAATGCTGTTGGGCGTTTTGATCCACAGCCATCGGGGCCCAACTGGCTGCACTGTCCCAGCAGAGGTAAGACTATTCTCTTCTGGAGGGGTGTGAGTCGGGGGCATGATGATGGGGGGGGGGGGGGGTGTAACAGTTATATTAAGGAACGTTTGGCTTTGTCGAGGTTTTAAGTTGTGCTAAGTTTTGTCGTTGGCCGTATGTGAGCTTGTGTGGAGGTTGTGTGAATCCAGGTGTCTGGGGAAGCGTACTTGAGATGTTTGTGACTGTACTGGTCCTAATTCCTCTCCCATCTCTTCCTTCTTTTCTCCCTGTGCTCAGTGGCCGGCCTTCCTCATTAACAGAGGAGTATAGAGTTCCTGACGGCATGGTGGGCCTCAGTAAGTACACACACACGCGCGCACACACACACCTTTCTGGCTGTGAGTTGCTTTGACTTGTCGGTGCATTCTTTAAGATGATCTGATTGGGCCTCTGGTCTCTCATTTGGTGTGCAGTCATTGGCCGAGGAGGAGAGCAGATAAATAAGATCCAGCAGGAATCCGGTTGTAAAGTTCAGATCGCCCCAGGTGAGCGGGGGTGCAGGGGCTTGGTTAGGACCTACTGCTGAAAGGAAGAGGCGGGCTTGTTTGTTGCTGCTGTTTAAATGTGATCCTGTGATGGACCTACTGGGTTCTGGGGTGGAAAGAGAGATCCTGTCTGGTGTACACTGAGATCTGGAAGAAAAAAGCAACAAAGATGTGACTGTAAGGAAACATAATGTGTGTGTGTGTGTGTGTGTCTTTATAGACAGTGGAGGTTTGCCCGAGAGGAGTGTGTCTCTGACGGGATGTCCTGACTCCATCGAGTAAGTATTAGCCCACTCTTCCCATTTCCCCTTCCCAGTTGGCTACGTTTCCAGCCCTTACCTGCACCTCCCTGCTGCCTCCTCTACATCGTGTTCCTGGCTACCGAGGAAGCGTTTGGTGTGTCTGGCACGCCGAGTCTCTAGCTAGACGACGGCCGCTGTGTCCAGAAACGCGTTGCTTTCTCTGACGACGTCGTGTCTGCTGTAGTGCGGGGCAGCACCTCCTGCCTGGTGTTTGTGGTGTGGCTGTACTAGATCCCAGAGGTCTGGGCCAATGGGTGTCTGCCTCGCCAGGCAGCTCTGCTATTGGGCGGTGGTCTGTGGCTCGCTCCACCCCTTCCTGCTGGGTGTTGCTGAGCCCCGCGTTTGGGTGAAAACGCCAGCTGTTCATGTGATCTTAGAAAGTTCAGCGTCTGGTCACTATATCCATATTTGTGCATTTGCTGTAATGTTAATCGGGTCTGTTTCTGGGGTGGGTGGGTCGTGGGCGGTCCTCTGGAGCTGACCACTCCCACCTCTGACATCTGCTCCAGTCTGTGTCTTAAATCTCTTGACCTCTCGCCACAGGAAAGCCAAGATGCTGTTGGATGACATCGTGTCACGGGGGCGGGGCACCCCGCCTTCCTCTTTCCATGAAGCCAATGGCAGTGGCCACATGCAGGAGATGATGATCCCAGCAGGCAAGGCGGGCCTGGTCATTGGCAAGGGCGGAGAAACCATCAAACAGCTGCAGGTGGGGGGGCCTGGTGGGCGGAGCCATCGCTCCACCATCTGGACTTGTGCACTGGAAGTCCTGCACACTCGACACAGTAATAATCTGTGTGTGTGTGTGTGTGTGTGTGTGTGTGTGTGTGTGTGTGTGTGTGTGTGTGTCTGTGTGTAGGAGCGTGCTGGGGTAAAGATGATTTTGATTCAGGATGCGTCTCAGGGACCCAACATGGACAAGCCACTCCGGATCATCGGGGAACCATACAAAGTGCAGGTGAGTGTGTGAGTATGTGCGCACACGCCTGCAAACACTCCAACAAACTCTTAAGGGGATTGTGCATTTGAGAAGCACTGAGTTTTCTCTCTCTCTCTCTCTCTCTCTCTCTCTCTCTCTCACACACACACACACACACAGCAAGCACGGGAGATGGTGCAGGAGATTCTGAGGGAGAGGGATCACCCTGGCTTCGGAGAAAGAAATGACTACGGCTCGCGTATGGGTGGAGGAATAGAGGTGGGTTCTGTTTGTGGGTGGAGTAATAGTGGTGGGTTCTGTTTGTGGGTGGAGTAATAGTGGTGGGGTGTGTTTGTGGGTGGAGTAATAGTGGTGGGGTGTGTTTGTGGGTGGAGTAATAGTGGTGGGGTGTTGAGCCATTGGGTGTATGCTTAACATGCAGTTCAGTTTGCTGCTGTTCTAGTACATGTATCCCAGAAAGTGAGCTGTAACTGCAGTATTTATTCAACTGGAAAGTCACTGACACAACTGATTGGTCAGGTACCCGTTCCACGTCACTCTGTGGGTGTTGTGATTGGTCGCAACGGCGAGATGATCAAAAAGATTCAGAATGATGCAGGGGTCAGGATACAGTTCAAACCAGGTGAGTTCTTCTCGGATGTTTTATTTATTTTTATATATTAAAATGCTTCTATATTTAAGGTTCGTGTTTGTGTGTTTTTAGATGATGGTAACGGTCCAGAAAAGATTGCTCACATCATGGGGCCTCCAGACCGCTGTGAACATGCAGCCAGCATCATCAACGACCTCCTGCAGAGCATCCGTGCCCGGGAGGAGGGCGGCGGGGTGAGAGAAGTGTGTGTGTGTGTGTGTGTGTGTGTGTGTGTGTGTGTGTGTGTGTGTGGTCCCGAGGCTTCATGGTTCTGAGACTTAATTAGTGGCTTTTCTCATGAAGATGTCTAGATGAGAGCTAAATAAGGGAGGTGTCCTCATGCACACGTTGTAGGTGTGGTCGTCAGGTTCATATGACTGTATGCTCCTTGCTTGGATTATTTAGAATTGGTAGTGTCTGAATGAACTGCCCCTTCCCTAGGGACCTCCTGGGCCTCCTGGCACTGGTATGCCCCCGGGTGGGCGTGGCAGGGGGCGTGGCCCAGGCAGCTGGGGTCCTCCTGGCGCTGAGATGACCTTCTCGATCCCCGCACACAAATGTGGCCTCGTCATTGGCCGAGGCGGCGAGAACGTCAAGTCCATCAACCAGCAGACGGGGGCGTTCGTGGAGATCTCGCGGCAGCCCCCGCCCAACGGGGACCCCAACTTCAAACTGTTCACTATCCGCGGCACACCCCAGCAGATCGACCACGCCAAGCAGCTAATCGAGGACAAGATCGAGGTAAGTGTCGTCACGCACGTTAAAGCCCCCCTCCCATGTGACGATACTGAGCAGGTTCTGTTTGTGTGCTGACCATCTCCTGCTACTCCGTCTCTTCCATTGCAGGGTCCCTTGTGTCCTGTGGGTCCTGGTCCAGGTGGGCCTGGTCCAGCAGGTCCTATGGGCCCCTACAACCCAAGTCCATATCAGCCCGGACCCCCCGGAGGCCCACCCCAGTCAGTACCAGTACCCTCCCAGCTGGGTGGAAATTTAAATAATTTCATTATAGCATTAACCATTCTTTCTTGGCTTGTGTATGCTTATTCTGTGTGTGTGTGTGTGTGTGTGTGTGTGTGTGTGTGTGTGTGTGTGTGTGTGTGTGTGTGTGTGTGTGTGTGTGTGTGTGTGTGTGTGTGTAGTGGAGGGCCTCCAGGTGCCCATCAGTACCCTCCTCAGGGCTGGGGAAACGCCTACCAGCAGTGGCAGCCTCCAGCGCCCCATGACCCAAGTAAGCCCCGCCCTCTTGTCCCCCAGTACTCAAACACACTACTTGTGGTTTCCATTGAGTTTATACATTGGAACACTGTTCCTGTAACATTTCGTTTGGCAGGCGTAATTCCAACGCTGCTTTGACGGACATGATGTCTGGAGTTTGTTAGCAAGCGGCATGTTCTGGGTCTGATTCCT
The DNA here is from genome assembly GCF_052324685.1 of Brachyhypopomus gauderio. NCBI lineage: Eukaryota > Metazoa > Chordata > Actinopteri > Gymnotiformes > Hypopomidae > Brachyhypopomus > Brachyhypopomus gauderio. Next base: position 1,667,261 of record NW_027506888.1, read on the forward strand.
GAAGTGGTGGGGTTTAATTATGGGTGGGGTTTAGTCTCTGGGTGTGGGCTTGATCAAAGAGAATTTCTCTACTAGAAGTGCATTAGGGTTGCAACGGTATGAGATTTTCATGGTATGATAACCATCTCAGAAAATACCGCAGTATCACGGTTATTATGGTATCACAGTTTGTTACATATATTATTAAAAGATACACTGACCCTTAAAGAAATTACAACAAAAGTTTTTTTTTTGTTCAATTAACTATTTATTGTAGAAACCTAGAACTATTGTATACAAAATGTCCCCTTTAAAAAAAATAAGCTGTACACGTGTTTATTTAAATACTGCAAAATTTGAGAAACCTAAATAATGGATTTCAGTACAATTAATTAAGTTTAAATTATTTAATATCTGATAAACTGAGCCTGGGTCAGTGTCTGATCAACAACTGTTGTAAACGTCCGTTTTACTGCCAAGTCGGAATATAACTAGATTTATTTATATAAATTTATATAAAGAGAGGATTTATTTCTGACATGATTGTCACAATAGAGATTTCTATTTTAAGGCTTTCACACAGAGTCTGGTTTAACCATGAAAAATAGGCACGTCAGAATTTGAAAATGAACGCATGTAAATTAACGGCGTCTTTCACATCCAGTGAAAGCAAGGACATAAAAAAGCTAGGATTATACTTTCACGAGTGACCGTAGCGCGACTCCGCACACCTCGCGAGAACCTCTGCGAACGGCGGAAGCGTTCGTACTTGACGCGTCACATTCTGTGTAGTGTTGTCCGAAACAATATGTGGTAGTATAAAGAAACCCCCTCAAAAACTGGAAGGAACATTTACTTTTTAGCTGTCTGACTGAACAGTTCTCTTGTATTACGCAGGCCTGATAGTTTTCAGGCGCCACGCCGGAATTCCGGCGTACAGACATGTCCGCGAGAAGAAAAAAAATTGAGGGGGGGGGAATCCGTCAAATCATAATGATAAACCACACGCGCGCGCATGCTATCTGTTTTGAGTCCGAAATATGATCCTTACGAGGTTCCCAAGTTACGATTTTTCGTGGTTACTACACATCTCCCAATTACTGTATAAAGCCTTGTTTGGACCTAAATGGTTCTGCGTCGTAAACGGAACTTGGTGTTTGGTGTGCGTGGCGTCAGGATTAGTTAAACACAGCTATGGATAAAGGTATTTGCCAAAAGGCTAGCTTTAGGATAGGATAACTGCGTATAGTACGTTATTTACGTACATACATGTACGTATGTTCCGATTTACACCGAAAATCGTTTTACGACGGATCAACGTCGTAACTCGGGGACCGCCTGTATTTCAGACATCAGAAGAGCTTCAGAGGTAGATGCAAGATAACTTCAGTATTTTATCTTTATTCTGATTAAGTTAAATTTTTATCAGAAATATAAGAGCCAGTACAGGTGGTCAGACGATCTGGTTCATCCTGGCCCCCTTACGGCGTAAGGTGTAATACATGAACAAAAGCACAAAATGTATGTCCTAATAAACCCACAAAATATTTATTAAATTAATTTAGATTAATTATAAAATATTCTAAATATGGTACACTAACACTCCACACCCCCACCCCCCCGCTCAGGAATTTTTCCCACCATCACCCCTGATTACGTTAACAAATATGAGCCTTTTGAGGGAACGTGAAGACGTTAAGATTGGGCGTTTTGAAAATAAACAACCATTAAATAATATGATAAAAAAGCGAATAATTTCGAGTATATGTATAAATATTTAACATAATTAAGTTTAACGTGCTGGGAAATACTGAAATGGACCTTGAAAGTGACGTACAAGTGCTTTATTTCCACCCTGTAAAGGTGTATGAACCCAGCAAACATGTCTTTGTTGAATGCAATGAGGCGCGGCGCACGCCAAGAGAGGTGCACGACCTCACCAATCGACAGCGCGCGAGGTGGAGCCACCGCGATTACACCATTTTCACCGCTGATTTTAAGCTTAGCCTTTTTTTTCTTTTTTTTTGTTAAAAAATTTGTTAAGTCTGATGCACTTTCTGCCATTCTCACCGCTAGAGATTTCCCATTTCGATTCGATTTCGATTCACACGGTCCCGATTCAATTCGATTTTCGATTCGATCCGATTCAATATCGATTCTTGTAGGGACATTTCAGTTACAATAAAAAGTGTAGTTTGAATGTGAAATGATAGAAGGAACACTCAAACTTTATTAAAATGTATTAAGATATTAGTGTTTATACTGTGAACAAGTTACATTCTTTTTTTAATATCAATTAATGCACACTCTTCCACATAGCTCCTTTACCAGAAAATGCATTGAAAGCGGTTTTGAACAGCATTTTAAAGTGCAAATTAAGTTGTTTTTTTTTTTTTACATGTAACAAAAACATTTATGAACGTAGTTCTGAATATTGTAAACATTAAGGTCCAAAAACTAAGATTTATTCATGACTGCTTTTTGACATCTTGGAGATTGTCAAATTTTTCTGCAAGAAAATGAGCTGATCAACATGTTGAGGAGTGAGACAGCTCCTTTGGGCAGTAACAATATCGCCAACTGTTGAGAGAACCTCGCAGCTTTATACTTGACGCGTCGCAACCAACGTGAGAGTCCGCTTCAGCGCAATGAACAAAGTCATGTTTGCAGGGTTCATACACCTTTAAAAGGAGGAATTAAAGCACTTCGGTTATTTTTTTGGCACGGGGAGAACTTGTATATAGTTTAATCGCAAATGCCTTCTCTAGTGGAGTTTGTTTGGGTTCTGGCGTTTTTTGAATATCAGGAAGGTGTCGCGTTAAATGATTTCTCAGATTTGTGGTATTCCCACAATATTTCACCTCCATGTTGCACAGTTTACACACGGCTGTGCTTTTATCCAACTCTTCACTACCATCATGGTTTCTGAATCCAAAATGTAACCATACATCTGCAGGGTTGCCAACTTTTCAAGATCACTTGGAGTGAGATTTGAACCTGGAGGGGGTGGCGGTGTAAAATGGACACAAATTAAGTATTATATCGCGATCGATCGCTCGCCGGTGGTTGGCGCCAGAGCGAACTAGTAACTCATTGAATCCTAGATGTGGATCAGAGGTACCTTTTTTTTTTACTCTTGCGGCAGCCATGCTTAACTGATCACCCAGCCAAGTGACGGTGCTCAGATGATCGTGCGAGATAAAACGCGAGACGTTAAAACGGTACGCATTCGCGGGGAAAATTGGCTAATTCTAAAGATTGATCTCAGGTTTCATAAATAGAAATCGAATCATTCAAATGAAGATCGATTTGAATCGAAAGATCGATTTATTTATTTATTTTTAACACACCCCTACTCACCGCTGTGTGCCGAGTAGCTGAACCAGAGCGGAGTTGGACATGCGCGGGTAAGTTTCTCCGCTGGCTTGCCTTTTACCGGTAATAAGCAAACGCACACGGTATGAAAACCGTGCATTTTTATACCGTGGTATACCGTGAAACCGGTTACCGTTGCAACCCTAAAGTATATTCAACTAAGGCATTTCATAGTCGAATCTGATTCGTCAGATTTTCCCTTTAGTCGACTAAGTCAGCACCTTAGATAATAGAGCACCTTAACCAGGATCCCGTTCTCATTCAAGACTTTTTTCTACTTCAAAGTAAAAACCTAAAACACTCAGATAAATGAATAAACATGTTAGGTTGGCTTTATTTAGTTTTTGTTTAGTTTTTATTTAATTTAGTTTATTTAGTTAATTTTTTAATTAAACGTTAGAGAACATTAACAAAAAGTCACCGTCGGTGCGAATATCAAACTGTCAGACAGGCACTGTGCGAAATGTCAAAAATATTTTAAATAAAACATGCCTGCCTGAAAAAAAAAAGAAAATTGCCACACAACAGCAAAAAAATTATAAGGAAAGGTTCAAGTAACGGGGTTTAAAAAGCAAACAACTACAACGCACCGTGACAACACGAACGAAACGACAAATAGCTGAACTTTTTTTTTTTTTTCACCTTACACATTTTAAATGGTATGCCATATTGGTGGTGGTTGTGCGAAATGAGACGTTCATGACATACTTTGTTTGATTCATTTTTATCTTTTTCAAAATACTTAGTTTTTTTAGTAGCCATTATAATCTCAGCAGATATCCTGTAGCGTGTTCAGTTCTGCTCATTTGGATTGTGCAACTGCAGGGTGTGATTTATTAATGTGTAGTAAGGAAGATGCCTATTGTAAATGCACACACATCATTTAAAAATATTTATTAATAGAAATTAGGATGATTTTATTTGACAAAAGTCTATATATAATGAAAACAAAGACATTTCATGTAACAACTAATTCTTAGCAGCATCCTTGGGCACCCCCATGCAGTTAGAATGGTACATTCGACTATATTGTTCATAGTTGACTAGGAGGTATAGTCTACTATAGTCGAATCAGTGACTATTACAGGTCACCCCTATTCTCTACATACCATTAGATTTAAATATTCACAACATTTCATGTCCTACTGTATCAGGTGGGTCCCATACAGCCTGAGTCAACATATGGTCAGATGTTTCATGAACTCCATTTATTCTTTTACTTTACTGTTTCCTTGTATTGTAGGTAAGGCAGCCGCAGACCACAGTGCAGCGTGGGCAGCGTACTACGCGCAGTACTACCAGCAGCCTGCAGGGGGCGCCATGCCTGGCCAGACACCCAGCGGCCAGCCAGCTGCTCCTGCTCCCGCTGACCAGAGCCAAGCGGCCCAGAGTTCAGGCCAGCCGGACTACACCAAGGCCTGGGAGGAGTACTATAAGAAAATGGGTGAGGGTGCGTGTCTATTACTTTTTCTGCCTGCAGCTTTACATCGACACTCGTTATTTGAAGACATTATGCAGGGTTGAGTGTGGTTGTAAATAAGTGAACGGGTCCTGCTGGTTTGCAGCTCAGACGGGCAGTACTGCTGCTCCAACAGCAGGGGGCGCCCCAGCAGGAGCAGGGGCTGCAGCAGGACAGACCGACTACAGTGCCGCCTGGGCAGAGTACTACAGACAACAGGCTGCGTACTACGGTCAAACACCACAGAATCCCGGGCAGCCTGCAGGCACACAGCAGGGCCAGCAGGTACTCGCACGCGCACACACACACACCAGCTGCCAAATAAAAAACACTCGTTCAGACCTGGCTGCTGCTTCCGAGGCCCTCCACATAAAGGTGCGCTTAACTGGGCTTTGGTAGTGCCAGGTTTTCTGTTCTCAGAGTTTTGTTTAGTTTTCCTGGGTTTGAGTTTGCCCCCTGTGTTGGTGATTTTGCTGATGCTAAGGTCAGTCCTGTTTGTTTCAGGCGCAGTGATGCAGATTGGTCTGGGTCAGGGCTCACTGGCTCCACCCACTCTCCGATGACTTCCGCTCACCCCGCCTCCGCGCCTCCCACTTGCTTTTTGGTTTTTTCCTTGTTGTCGTTTTTCTCATCTCCTCCCAAAGGAAAATGAACAAAAAAAACATTGTACATGGTGAGATTTTCTTTTTTTTTTTTTTTCCTTGTCATCCCTGACGCTCAAAAAATGGACTAATCCAAGCGTAGATGATTCCTTCCTGCTCGTCCTCAAAAATGTGATTCTAAAACCGTTGCCAGAGAAACAGAAGGGAAGACTCCGCAGCATCACTGGCTGATCTCCATCCTGACACGGAGTTACTCCTTTTTGCTTTATTTTTTTTTATTTTTTTTTTTTATATAAAATATTTCAAAGCAAAACAAAGTCCCATGTGCAGGAGCTACAGCGTTTCAAACGCGAGCCACTGTGCTTCTTTTGTTTTTCACTTTTACCGTTTTAATTTTCGTTTTTAGGAACGGGCTTTTCTGAGAGAGGTTGGAACATTCCCAGCATTCCCAGTGTGTCATTAATTCTGAGCTTTTTATGCTTTCATTGCCCAAGTGTTTCCTCCTGAAGTTGGGTGGGTGTGTAAGTACATATCTGGTCCTTCTGTTTGATGTGATACAGATTTCACGTGTGTGTATGTACTGGGTGAGTGAGTGTGTGTGTGTGTGTGTGTGTGTGTGTGTGGTCTTTTTAACACCCTGCTCTACACTGTCCTGGTGGCCCATCCATCCTCCTCATCCCACGTTCAGCCCTGATGTTATATATATAAATATATATGTTGAACGCTTGGTTTTTGTTTTTGTTTTTTTTTCCTTTTTTACTGATTGTTTTTAAAAACTTCACAATAAAAGACGATATGCAGCCTGTGTGTCTTCGTTCACTTTGCTACTGAGTCAGCAGGGTGTGAAACTCTTTAGTTTACAGGAGTTTATGATGTGGACTACGATTCCCATAATGTGATAACAGCGTTTCACTAAAACTGTCATCAGGTGCAATCCTGTGTACCTTTTTAGTTTTCTCTCTGTAATGGTTCAATAAAATGCAGAAGTGATTAAGGTGTGCAGTGGAGTTTTTGTCCACAAGGGGAGAAATGGCACTAGTGAGCAACTTGTTTTAAAGATGTCCAGCTTATCCATATGAACAATCGTGTGTTCCAGCTCAACCCTTTTCTTCTTAACAGTAGTTGGCTGATGAAACATGGTGTTATATATGGAGAAATGACCACATTAATCAAAGCACAACATCCTACAAATGCTCTTCATGTGATGTGTAGTTCACAAATCTGATCTATTAATGAAGTCAAGTTTTCAGGACTCCAGTCTTTAACACTTCTGCCCAGATGTGATAGTCGCGTCAATGTATTTAAAATTACCGGTTGTACTCCACATGCTGTGTTGGTGTGACTTTACAGGTCATGCAGAAATTTTCTTCTGAAAATGCTAAATGATGTGTTACTCTGGGAATGTTGTTGACTAGACATTATGCCAGGGCCCCCAGCCATGGTGTTCCACTGGTTATCATCTGTAAAGGGTGCTTGTGGACAAGCTAAAACCCTGATATACCTGTGAGAAACTGTTCTTTATTCACATCAGCATTCTATAAAGCGTTACACAAACAAAGGCATGACACAGGTGGACAGACTGCTTTGTCTTCTAGTTTAATTTTTTGGTACTTGGGTGTGAATAAAGGATTTACTCATCTCAAAGCAAAGTCTTTTATTGGCCTATTTCCAATCCATGCTGGACACTACTGTTCAAAAATACAGGCCATTACATGGTCTGCCATTACTCAATTGGGTTTTACAAACGTGTAGGCAGTGACAGGATGTATCCTGAACGTGGACAGTCACAGAAAATAAAAGCTGAAAACATCTCCCAGCCATCCAAAACGGCTCAACCGTACAAATTATTTTGGTGAGGTCATTCTACCGTGGTGTGCTAAGGACATTTTCAAACCAGATTCATTCCAACTGTTCTCAGGTTTCCCACGGGTCCTTGAAATTCTTGAATGTTTGTGAATCTGAAAAAATAAGTTCAAGGCTCAGGAAAATGTTTTTGAAAGCAGGCATAAAAAGACAGACGATCATGAAGGTCCTTGAATATTTTGGGGGGGGTTTGAAATTGCACATGGATTATAAAGATTTTAAGGTCTGCAAAGTGATTACTTTAGAATTGATTCAATTAATCAAAAATGTAATTTTATATTCAGAGGTGACTGTTTAGATACCCATGTTAAAAGTGAATGACTAGGGTTAGAGTTAGGTGACTTAGTTGACATCAAGTGTAATAAGATGATGGTATGAGAAGATTTACTATGAATACAAGATTCTTACAAGAAACATCCTAATACAAGTAAAACCACAATGGCTTTTGCTCATTCCAAATTTGTTAAAGGGCCCATATCTCCTAAAGTGAAAGAGACTCAAGTCAAAATAATAAATAAGATATACTGTTGCCATGTTTCTTGAAAGATTTAAATTTGATGTTGATTCATGTACCTTTTGTAAGTCAGAAGATCAATCTGTGTTTTTTTCATGTCAGTATTCAGAGTTTTTGCATGGGCATTATAAACAGTGGTGTCAAGTCCAGGTTCAGAAAGTAAAAGTCCTCACCAGGATTTTGCTCAAGCTTGCTAGATTTTCTAATTAGTGCAATCCAGGTAAAATTAGTGGAATCAACACAATCCAGGAAGCCTGAGCAAATTCCTGGTGAGGACTTTTACTTTCTGAACCTGGAATTGACACCTCTGAATAAAGCCCTCCTCCTGTATGTAGACTAAAAAACTCTACTAAGATTCTAAGTGTTAGAATCATCTTGCACCAGATCTCTAGAAATGTGTTGTTCTAATATCATTATTTGGCTGTTCTGTGTATGTGTATATGCATGTGTGTATTATTATTTTGTTTTGTTGTCAACTGCTATCAACGTGTCATTATTTTGCCAGCACAAGTTCATTTAAAATTACATTGATTCTGCAGGGCCTAAGCTGACTTTTAGTTTGCAAAAGTTTGGTCATTCTCTTGTAGATCTTATTGGCGAAATTTGTTTTTGTTCTGCATTCTAGTGTTTCCTGTATGTAGTTAATGCGTGTGTAGCCGCTTTACGTGCGTGACACCTTCTCACAGGTGAATTAGTAAATTGTTAAGTCACATTGAGTGTGAATGAAGTTTTCGCTGAATCGGTGTGTAATGTCATCCAGGTAAAATGCTAATTTCAGGACACATGGCATGTAATATGACATTCAGTGTTTTGAATTTGCATTGTATTAACATCTTTTTTTGTTAACATATTCATGGGTAGCAGTGGGTAAATATTGCCATGTGCAGTTCTTGAATTTGAAGATGTTTCTGGAAAGTCATTTAAAGGTCCTTGAATTTGATGTTAACCAAGGTGTGGGAACCCTGTGTACTAAATTACTGTTGGGTTCTGTCCCAAATCAATTAGCATCAATTCTCCCTGTGTCCTTCATGACTCCGCTGCAGAGGGGGTTAAATCCCTTGGCTTATGGTCCCATGTAGCACACTGCACCAGAGGGTAAAGCTGTTTCAGGGACAGAGTGCACGCAGTATTGCTGGCAGTTGCATCTAAACAATTTTTATAGTCTTTTTTTTTGCGTGTTGGACTTTGGCTCATAGAGAACATAGAGGTTCCTGATGCAGACCTCTGTGACTCCGCCCCAGTCCCTGGTCACTCCGCCTCAATCCTCTGTGACTCCGCCCCAGTCCCTGGTCACTCCGCCTCAATGCTCTGTGACTCCGCCTGTGTAGTCTGGACTCTGCAGGCCTTTTGTTGATAGATGTGTGGAGAGCTGGATTCAAATAGAGACTAACTGGGGACTATGTGAGTGAAGGACCCAGACAGTGGGAGACGTGTGACACAGCAGGTGTAGAAGAGTGCAGAGACATGGGCAGACACAGACACACACACACAGACACACACGCACACGCAGACACACGCGCACACGCACACACGCACACACGCACAGACACACAGACACACAGACACAGACACAGACACAGACACAGACACAGACACACACAGACACACACAGACACACACAGACACACACCCACACCCACTCACACACACACACACACACACACACACACACACTCACACTCACACTCACACTCACACTCACACTCACACTCACACTCACACTCACACTCACACTCACACTCACACTCACACACACACACACACTCACACTCACACTCACACTCACACACACACTCACACTCACACACACACACACACACACACTCACACTCACACTCACACTCACACTCACACTCACACTCACACACACACACACACACACACACACACACACACACACACACACACACACTCCCCATTGTCAGTTTCACCTCCCTTCCCAAGCATCCTCTCGCTGTTTTGCTGCCAGCCGTTTTTGCTCTAGAAGAAATGATTCAGAGACATGTATGAGACAAGGAATGATTCAGAGACATGTATGAGACAAGGAATGATTCAGAGACATGTATGAGACAAGGAATGATTCAGAGACATGTATGAGACAAGGAATGATTCAGAGACATGTATGAGACAAGGAATGATTCAGAGACATGTATGAGACAAGGAATGATTCAGAGACATGTATGAGACAAGGAATGATTCAGAGACATATATGAGACAAGGAATGATTCAGAGACATATATGAGACAAGGAATGATTCAGAGACATGTATGAGACAAGGAATGATTCAGAGACATGTATGAGACAAGGAATGATTCAGAGACATATATGAGACAATATATGACATATATGAGTCATACTTGTGAGTTATGATTCAGAGATATGCAAGTAAAGCCGACCTGGTCTTTGTACTGTGGGCCACATCCAACCCTCTGACTACACTATAATGCCAAAAGTATTCACTCACCCATTCAAATTATCGTAATCAGGTGTTTCAATCACTTCCATGGCCAAAGGGTGTATAAAATTAATCACCTAGGCATTTTACAAACATTTGTGAAACAATGAGCTCAGTGAATTCCAGTGTGGAACTGTGATAAGATGCCACCTGTGCAACAAATCCAGACGTGAAATTTCCTCGCTCGTAAATATTCCACAGTCAACTGTCAGCTTTATTATAAGACAAGGGAAGTGTTTGGGATCAACAGCAAATCAGCCACAAAGTGGTAGCCCACGAAAACTGATGGAGTGAGGTCAATAGATGATGAAGAGCATAGTGCGAGGAGACCGGCAACTTTCTGCAGAGTCAAACACTACAGACATCCAAACTTCATGTGGCCTTCAGATTAGCTCAAGAACAGTGCGCAGAGAGCTTCATGAAATGGGATTCTATGGTCGAGCAGCTGCATCCAAGCCATACATCACCAAGTGCAATACAAAGCGTCGGATTCAGTGATGTAAAGCACGCTGCCACTGGACTCTAGACTAGTGGAGGTGTGTTCTCTGGAGTGACGAATTGCGCTTTTCCATCTGGCAATCTGATGTACAAGTCTTGGTTTTGTGGTTACCAGGCGGTACTTGCCTGACTGCATTGTGCAGATTCAAGTTTGGTGGAGGGGGGATTATGGTGTGGGGTTGTTTTTCAGGAGCTGGGCTTGGCCCCTTAGTTCCAGTGAACCAATTTTATGGGAAAAGTTTGGAGCTGGCCCCTTCCTCTTCCAACATGACGCAAGGTTCATGGATGGCATGGATGGCAGAGTCTGGTGTGGACAAACTTGATTGGCCTGCACAGAATCCTGCCCTCAACCCGATAGAACACCTTTGGGATGAATTAGAGCGGAGACCTTCTCGTCCAACATCACAAATGCGCATCTGGAAGAATGGTCCAAAATCCCCATAAACACACTCCTAAACCTTGTGGACAGCCTTCCCAGAAGAGTTGAGGCTGTTCTAGCTGCAAAGGGTGGACCAAAGTCATATTGAACCCTATGGATTAGGAATGGGATGTCACTTAAGCTCATATGTGTCACTTAAGCTCCTTCCTCGTCAAGGAAGGTGAGCGAATACCTTTGGCAATATAGTATATCTCTGACTGGCCCTGCGTGAGATCGTTGATAAGTTAGAAGTAATGATGCCTATTACACTGTGATAAGTACATAAAGAAAACTTCACTGCTGTTTTGTTTTTAAACATGCGTCTGTCCGGTGGGCTCACTCATGCACAGCTTTCAAGACATGAGCTCCTAGCTCTGCACATCAGCTAACAGGAAAGTGTGACAGTCGTGATGGTTTTTTTAACTGAAAAAAAGTACTTTGTAAACTGAACAACGTTTTCATTGCATCGTAATGTTTAAGTCAGTGTTTTAATTAAGATATAGTATATACAATATATATGTATTGTGCATAACCAATTTAAGTATATTAGTCTGGCCCTCTAAAACCATTCCTGTTTCTCAATCTCTCTTGGGGAAATTAATTGCTCTGAAGGAATGATTCAGAGACGTGCGTTAGTGAAGGGCCTCCCAGACGCCAGCATGGACATTCCTGGTATGGACGAGGTGGATGAGCATTTGTTAAGTGTGTGGTGTGTCACCTCTGGCTTGCCGTAGCTGGGTCCTCTCTGCCTCACGCTGCTCTTTGCTCTGTTGGCTCTTCACTCCCAGAGCACCAATGACCAAGCGGCGGGCCAGAGACGCACTCGTCTGGGGACGCTCCTTAGCAGGCAGGAGGTAGTCTAGAGAGAGAGAGAGAGAGAGAAAGAGAGAGAGAGAGAGAGAGAGAGAGAGACAGAGAGAGACAGAGAGAGAGGGAGGAGGGGTAAAAAACCAAAAAGGGAGAAAGGACAAAATAAACAAGAATAAACTTTAGTGAGTGCACGCACACACACACTGTTGGGGAGTTACAGAGATAGAGGAGTACCAGAGGAGGCGCGGGCCTTGGCTCTAGTTGCTGAAGACGACTTGGAGAGAGGTCGAACACTCAGCATCGGGTGTTTGGTCCTCAGAGCATCCCGTGCTAAAAGTGCACACACACACACACACACACACACACGCACGCACACACGCACACACGCACAAGCAAAAACATGAGCGCGCACACTTACAATCTTTAATTTGCTTTCAGCCCGCGGTGACAGAGCAACAGAAACGGCACCATTACTGCCCCCTGCAGGCCATGCGGACATTAGGCACTGACCTGCTATGGGACTGGAGAACAGTCCAAGAGCGTGAGTGTCATCAATCCACTTGATGTCAAATCCTTTCTGTCTGGAGAAGGGGCGTGCGTAGAGAGCACTTATTTGGACATTGTCATAATAACAAACGTTTGGCGTTTTAAAGGCATTTTAACTAGGAGCATGTAGCAGTGTCCAGCAGCTGGACCTACTGGTAGGCACTGAAGGTTCTTATTAAATCCTCGGTTTTGAACTCAGTGGGGAAGTCATAGATCTCCACGATGTGTGCCAACTCATCGTCTCGAAGCTCCACCTCCTCTTCCTCTGCCAACCAATTGTAATAATCGAACCGTGGCTCCTGAATGGTTGCCTTTTTACGCTCCGCCTTTTGTGAGATCTGAAATAGGAAATAGAAGAGCAGAGAGGACAACAACAGAGTATGACACGGTATCAGTAACAGTGTATGACACGGTATCAGTAACAGTGTATGACACGGTATCAGTAACAGTGTATGACACGGTATCAGTAACAGTGTATGACACGGTATCAGTAACAGTGTATGACACGGTATCAGTAACAGTGTATGACACGGTATCAGTAACAGTGTATGACACGGTATCAGTAACAGAGTATGACACGGTATCAGTAACAGAGTATGACACGGTATCAGTAACAGTGTATGACACGGTATCAGTTTCCCTGCAGGTTTGGTTCGTTTCAAACATCATCTAGGCAACAACTACAAGCTCACTGAAAAACATGTCTAAGAAAAAAACCTGTGACTTCGGTTCATCTGTAACTCATTACAGTTACAGTCACCTTAGGTAACAAACCCTAATGGGTGAGCAGGATCTTAGGCCGAGTGTTTCCAGCAGCCAAATCCAGAGCTGTGGTCCAGCACAATGTGGTGACGTCCCACCTCGTAGGCACATGATTCATAACATTAAACTGCTGCCCTGTTGCCATGTAAGGGTGTCAGCATGGGGAAATCACCATCCTGTGCTGGACTCCAGCTTCTGGAGTCTGGAGTGCGGTTCCTCAGATTGGAGGAAGTCTCCAGCTAAACTAGTGCACCTCCTCTAGCAGGTGGGGGTCGAGACAGTCCCCGTCATCCGTGAACAGAGAATCCCAGTTGTCACCGTCTTCCTCTGCATCGTCCTCATCCTCTTGCTCTTTCTCCTCCGCCTCTTTAATGGTCTCCTGTGCTTTTGCGACGTGGCACACGCTGGACTCGTCCGTCAACGTGTTTGCCTCTTCGTGGGCGAGGCAGTTTCCTGTGGTCTCCGTAGATTCTGCGGCCTTCTGGGCCGGTGATCCATCCTCCCTATCCCCTTCAGCGTTCTCCTCTTCCGGCGGTCCATCCCCGTTTACAGCAGTGTTCTGCCCTGCTTTGTCCTTGTCCACGCTGCCTTTATCCTTCTTGTTTTTGGAATTGTATTTTCGGGCCTTGTCGGTGTAGCGGGGCCTGGGTCTGGATTTCTTGTCACCTGCTTCTCGGGGTTGAGGACTTGTGCGCGGGTGTCCAGTCTCGCCCTCACGCCTCTTGGGGACATACAGAGCCTTGTCAGGCCTCCTGGAGCAGGAAGGGGCAGAGGAGGGCTTGGTCTCAACATCAGGACACCTGCTTTCTTCCATTACCCTAGACAGGCGGTTTTGAGGCGTTTTCTGTAAAAACAAAATAACAAAGTTACAAAGCCTTGTTATTCAACGTGCTTTTTCTGTTACAACAATAAAATAAATTATTAATATCCTAATATCCCAATAAAACATTTCTCAGTTAAAGGCGAAGATTAAGTCTTCCTTCTCGACGTCGTTTCTCGTATGTTTTTTTCAAATGAACGTAGACGTACAAAGGCGCGCTTACCACAACACGACCAGTCAGTCGCTGCCAACCTTTCTGTAGTCTGCTTTCACCAACAGCCAAGTGTCCACAGAGTTACACAAACGTGTGGTCTCCAAATGTTTTAAAGTTAAAGTTTTAATTAATGAGAGAAGCGCTGCAAGTTACTTGGTAGCCCACCTAGCTAACGTTAGCTTGCTAGCTAGATGTAAAACACCTTCCAGTTAACACTTGCTAGTAATATATGTGATTTCCTTTTTTGGGTTTAGAAATAAACTACGAACACCTCAATTTAAATACAGTAGAAACGAGTTCCGCATTAAGTACTGTACACTGCTTAACTATGTTACTTAAAAATAGAGTTTTTGGTTTACCAACCGTACTGTATTTCAGGACGACGCTACACCATGACCGGATGTTTGGGAAGCGACGCGTGATGAGTAATATCACATGGCTGATGGGATTTGTAGTCCGTACAACGTCGGCCGCTACATTTATCCAACATTTATTGATTTACATTCCCCTTTGTTTTACTGCGTTGAGGAGGTGCGTACATGAGAATATGTAACTAAGGAAATGTTGTGTTAATGGAGCACGTCGATAAGCCGCAAACTGAACCTATGTAAAGTGTTTAGACTGGACTGAGCACATTCGTACCACACAACAGAATATTAGCCTATAAACAAAAGTCCAAGGATTTTTGCGATAGTTAAACGTTAGACTAGCTTGCTTTCGGAACCTCCTGACAAAAAAAATCTATGTCATTTTTTACGACTACTGCAGTGGATCATTGGTCTTAAGACTTGGAAATACTGTAAACTTAGAATTAGTTTCTTTTTTCCCCCTTGAAAACGTTTTTGAGTGAAGGAGTAGCCTAATGGTCCTTGTAGATGGCACCATTTTCCCAGTGCACCGTGGAATTGTACACTGTTGGTTCTTCGTGATGAGCCATCTCGTCAGTGTGGTCCATCATGTCAGAGCATGAGGTTCCTTTCAGAGCGGCGAGCTTAACGAAGAATTTGGTGTTCTTCCTCTTGTCCTTGCTGTATGTGGCTTCCCTGCTCAAACAATGGTTTCTGTTTTCTTTTAGGCTGTGAAGTTATCACAGAAGATCTTGTGGTTTGGCCTGTGCTGGTGCAGATGGGCTACCGCTGAGGCTCCATAGTGTAAGATGGACTTATTCCTCTCAGAGACCTCTGTGGTGGCAACTTGACAAATAAGAAAATCACAGGCTAGGCCTTTTCTGTCACAGAGAAATGATAAGTTGATGCTCCATAGCACTGGATCTTCTTTGATATACTGAACAGTACAATTGGTTCACGGAGAGTGGAATCAGTCACATGGAGATTAGAAGAGGTCTCATGCAGAGTAGAAGAGATATTTTAGACTCAAAAATTTAGAGAGTGGAAGAGGTCTCACTTTATTAAATGCAGGGAATGTCAGCCCTGCCAATGCCAGACTGGCTCAAAACAGAAGTGATGCGGTGCCACTTTATGTCAGGTTAGTTTTCTGTCCTGACTCTTCCTCATCATGCCCTACCACTGGTATGTCATCAATGTCACCTCCTGGAATCTCACTGATGACAAATTTTGTTGCCTATGAGAAATCTTGATGGTCGACCTTAATTTGGTGATGAAGGTTTAAAGGTGACTATGGATATATGAAATGTCTTTAGTATTACAGAAAGTACTTACAAAGGAGATGTGTTCAGACCAGGGGCGGACTGGGGAGAAAAAGTGGCCCGGGAGTTCCTGACAGACTGGCCCACTATATATATCTGTGTATATATACTGTGTATGTGTGTATACAGTGGGGAACATAAGTATTTAGTCAGTCACCAATTGTGCAAGTTCTCCCACTTAAAAAGATGAGAGAGGCCTGTAATTGACATCATAGGTAGACCCCAACTATGAGAGACAAAATGTGAAAAAAATTGAGAAAATCATTTTGTCTGACTTTTAAAGAATTTATTTGCAAATAATGGTGGAAAATAAGTATTTGGTCACCTACAAACAAGCAAGATTTCTGGCTGTCACAGACCTGTAACTTCTTTTTTAAGAGGCTCCTCTTTCCCCCCTCTCATTACCTGTATTAATGGCACCTATTTGAAGTCGTTAACAGTATAAAAGACACCTGCCCACAACCTCAAACAGTCACACTCCAAACTCCACTATGGTGAAGACGAAAGAGCTGTCGGAGGACACCAGAAACCGAATTGTAGGCTGGGAAGACTGAATCTGCAATAGGCAAGCAGCTTGGTGTGAAGAAATCTACTGTGGGAGCAAGTGCTTTAATTCCACCTTGTATAGGTGTATGAACCCTGCAAACATGACTTTGTCGATCGCGCTGAAGCGCGGCGCGCGCGCGAAGTTACAAAATTCGAGAGGTGCACGGAGCCTCAGCGATTACGTCATTTTCGCCGCGCGGACTCTCGCGAGCGGCGCGTCAAATATAAACCAGGCTTTAGACGTTGCAGAGGCGACAGCAGTATATTATAAATAACATGTTATCTACAATTTAAACTGCTGTATGTTTTCGTAGTCCGGCCCGGAGTTTCTGGGACAAGTTGGTTTTTTTTCTGATCTCCGCTGCATACCGTCAGCCCGCATCAGCTGGCCCAGTCCGCGGCTCGGTCCAACTCATTCATGTGTTTACAGGCCCATCGGCCCACCGGGGAAATCCCCGGTAGCAACGTATGCCAGTCCGCCCCTGGTTCACACACTGGTTTTTGGATTGGACAGACCCTTAGAAGTTAACCCATCTCAGAAATAAAAGCCTAATGCTGTTTCCAAAGAAATTAAACTGATCTAGCGATTTCCACGAAGTTAAATGAGACACAGCATTGCTACTGTTATTGATTACATTGTGGTGATGGAGACCTTCGCCCCCTGGAGGAGAGACAGTGACATGACAGGTCAATCGAGTACTCTGGCTGCTGTGTCTTACAGTAGGTTCTTTGGTGCGGTGGTCCCTGTGCAGATGACCTGGGTGCGGTTACTCCCCTTCAGCACACATGGAAGGAAACAGTTGCTCTATTGCAGCGTCTGAACTTTTAAATAATTTTAGAATCTTACTATCTACCAAAGGACAAACCAATTAAATAATGTAATAATGAAAAACAACAAACAATCTGGAGACAGACAGTTGTTTAAACATAAGATGTGTATTTATTTGTGCTGGTACACAAAATAAATAAATAAGGTTAGTATTCTAGCCAGTGCAAGTTGCATGAAAAAGCTATACGCTTGCATAAAGATGAGCCAACTATCTCGTTAAGGAAGCTCAGTGATGAGGGTTTAACGAGGTGTTGGCCAATGGCAGTTTCATGACCTACAGAGGTTTGATTTGCATTAGAGCTTTTTGGCTACACTGGAATGGTAACGGCAGTGGAGACTTACGTCTACGCGAAGTAGAGACGGTAAAGTGAGGTGGAAGTGTTTTGACTTGTGTGTGCATATATACATACATACATACACATAAATATATTCATAGACACAAATGCATACAAAGACAAACACACAAAATAAGGGTAAGAGTGCTGATGTAAGATTTAGTTTTGGTTTTTTCTCTCTTAATAAACCCTAAATCAGCTTTCCTACTTTGATACAGTATTGCTCCCGATGTGTGAAATTGTACCATCCACAGATAAATGCATATCTATTTAATTCAATGACTCATTGATCTGGAAGTGCAAACATGGCCTCCAGTGGAAGACTCGCCTCTCTTCTCCGTACTAACTGCTACATACAGCATCATTGAACTACACGGGATAATTGCATAATTGAGAAAACAATGGAAGTCTATGTAACTGGTTGAGGATGTTAGTGAGTCACTCAGCAGATGACTGCTGCAGATGTAGACCACCCACTGATCTCTATACCATTGTGATGGACTGGGTGGCTGGAGCAGGCAGTCTATACAGTAGCTCTACTCAGAATGGCCTGTCTACTCAAACTCTACACAGTCACACTTGATTTGGTCAGAACCTAAAGATGGGTCTATTCATAGGTATGGGACAAAATGAATATGTGTGTCAGTGTGTGTGTATCATCGTCCACTGCTGCTGGTGGTGCTGCTGCCTGAACTGGACCCACTGGAGCTCCTGTCTTCATAGATACTGATCTCAATCTGACCCACAGCAGTCAAGGCAAAACTGACCATAGTACACACACACACACACACACACACACACACACACACACACACACACACACACACACACAAAGAGAGGATACAACTCTCATTCCTCTCTCTATAGGGTCAGTAATGAGAAGGCCTCTGGGCGCATAGATCTTCTCATTCTGCTCTTGGATGTACCGTGAGATCTTCTTCAGTACCTGCTCACACACACATACACAAACACAAATATACACATACTGTACATACTCTTAAATTCATTGAAATATTTGAAAAACATTGAATATTTAAGCATCTTATTAATTCATTCCCGAATTATGTTTCTCCGTTTTTCTTCAGTGTTCTCAAATTGCACACACACACACACACACACACAAATACACTTACCTTTTCATAGCGTGTCTCCATGCAAAGAAATATGAGGTAGGCGGTGATGCAGGCAAGACAGCCCTCCAGGTAGGCGTGGCCTCCAATCTTCTCTGCCTCCGCATAATAATTGTTCAGAGTCTTCACTGTGTCTTCAAACAGAGTTTTCTCAATCTGACCAATCACATGAGATATCAGATCAGCCAATCAACACAATGTATAAAAATGCAAAACGAAAATAAATTCAAACATCGAAAATTCACATAACATCACTAAAACGTCATGATTGACATTCTTGTTAGTGACATCAGAGGTCTACTTCTCAGGTTTCTACCACAGTGTCAGTTTGTCTTGGAGTTTTACCAAACTGAAATGAAACTGGCTTTGTTTCTTTCTGTCTTTTTACTCTCTTTTACTCTTTTGTGTCTCTATAAGAGTGATCCTCTGCTCTGAAGAATTTAAATGCCTTCTTATAGATAACACCATTATAATTTAATACCCATTCCCCAGAGCTCATTTAGCCTGTGTATGTGTGTCTGTAAAACTGATTATGTGTGTTCAGCACTGCTGAATCTCTGGGGAATTTTAAATCCCTGAATACAGCACAATGCTACCAAAACAGAGCACAGGTAAAGCTTACTCAGATATCATTCCTTCTCATTCTCTCTCTCTCTCCCTCCTTCTCTCACCCTATTGTCCAGTTCGGAGGGGAGCTTGGTGTGGAACGTGCAGACAGTGCCCTCAGAGTAGTCTCTCTGGATGAACACTTTATTGGCCAGAGAGGCACTCTGCCTCAGTTCCTGCAGGTTATGGAACTATAGCACACACACACACACACACACACACACATAACAACAACCATCCATCTGTTGGAAGTCCCATGAACAGTCAAATTTACGTGCATGCATACAGACATAAACACAAATTCTAACACACACACACACACACACAACTCAAACAACACACACATATTCACATGCATTCCATTATTATTTTCAGTATTACTGCTCTCTGAATTCTCTGTTCTGCTAAAGAGGAACTACACTTTCAAGACTGTGTCCTCTGTAATGTCTCGTTAGAGGTCGAGACAGGACTTCTGTTAAATTGATTTGTGAAAGTGTATTTATGAAAGTGTTGCGATTCTACAACGGCCCTAACAGGTGTAACACGCACACACGGCGACGTCCTTGGGTCACGTGACCAACCACAGACGTGTCGCGTAGGCCTGTGATAAATTTGACCCTTCCAGACCGGCAAATCGCGCGGGTGTCCCGGGCCGCTGTCGGCCTGTCTAGTGTGGTTGAGTTGCTAAACCGAGCCTCCATGTCGTAGTGTGACAAACTCTCTGGGCTACTGATATTATACACTTCATTAATAATGGATGTCCCGACGGAGACGGAGCGCGTGTTCCCTGGCTGTGAGCAGACAATGCCACCGTGAGCCAAACACTCATCATAACATCCGATCGATCATGCAAATGTCCCCTCAGTATCCTGACCGCTGATACTGACCCCTTACAAGTCATTACGCACATAACAAAAAAGCAACAAAACTGAAAAAAACGCTCCCTCTCCCTCAACACCCCCCCCCCCCAGAAAAACAAGTAGGTTTATATATATAAAATTAAAAATTTATATATATATATATATATATATATATATATATATATATATATATATATGAGATATGATATGATATGATATAATATAAAAATAAATACACGTAGACTTATGAGGAACCCTGGAGATCCCTCTTGTCGCGCCTTCAAGGTTACTTCTTTTGCTCGGACACTGTTAATCTAAATGAACGGTCAAGGAAGTTACGTGACCGAACAAAACTAACCTTAAACAACACAGAAGTACGACGACGGCCACAAACGTCGCAAGAGAATCACTTTTCGAAACAAAAATAAGGCTTACAGACTCGTGACAGTAGGGCAGCGTGCTCCTGCCCATCGCTTGGCGCGGTCCCGACAGCATTCCTGACGTTAGTCACGGCGGCCGCGGGCTTCGCGACTCGTCCCCTCAAAAAACAACAGATATTTACTCGCTCTCAGCAGCCCGGCGTCGCGAGCCGCTTTATCCGCTGTGACGTCGTCCTCTCCGCCTCTACGTCACCCCCACCCCCGATCACCGGAGCGCACGAGCTTACACGCCAGTACAACTGAGCTCGCGCTCTGCATGCATTGGTTTTAAACGACAAGTGACCTTTGAGACTGTCCACGTACCAATTACGTTCACTTTGGGTCAAAAAAATAACCATTTGCATCATTGAATTGTTAATAGTCCCAAGGCGGACTTATATTCATTGATATTTATTTTCTAATTTGAGAGAACGTGCAACGTTCATAAATTCGAAACTTTGGCATGACGTCCGGGAATGGGACTATTAATAATATAACTGGTTACTGTTATCCATCTACAAGGTTTTATTGCTAACCGGACGATGCCTAACGGCTACCGATCGCTCTTGCACCTTCACGACGGAGGGATGAGACGCATCAGAGCTTTTACGCCTGGAGGTTCATCTGACAATTCATCCTAGATGTTGAGCGCCTTTGGGCGCATGTCAAACGAGCCTCTCAACCCACCGCTAACAAACATCATTCTCTCTCTGTAATGGTCATGTGTAGACCCCGCCATAGACGCGGATCACCAACATGCAACGAAGAGATTCTTACCTCTGTCGCCATGTTCTCATGCGAACACGCAGTCTGCCTCGGATTATCGGAGCACGCGACCGACGGATTGCGGGAGGACTGATGGAGAGAAACGGGCGAGGGAGGAGCCGGAAACGAGGATACCGAGCAGCCTGCGGAGGGACGGCGGAGCGGGGGCGCCGTCAGCCGCGCTCCACTCAGGAACGATGGAGCGACGGAGACCTCGGTCACTACACCCGTTACTGTTTAACAACCTTATCCATTTAAAATGGTTCCAAATGTTTAAAAATGCTTCTTGAAACGTATCGCTAAAAAGTAGTTTAGATTGAATTTTGACACCTATAAGAACGATTAAATGCAATTTTGATTTATTACTGTAATTGTTTATTGAACCTATACAACAGGACAAAAACCTAAAGTTACAGAATTGAGCCAACATGGCTGAACCCGAGAAACATTTAAATTTGCATTTAAGATGGTTTTAATACAGGTATATTACAGTATAGCTGTCATTATCAAATAATAACATAAAAGTTACCTACATCTCCAACTTAAAAAAAAAAAAAACTGAAAATCAAACAAAGTAAAATCAAACGTATAAATTATGAATAGCAAAACCGTATGTAATCACGTATCTAAAATACTGAAAGATCAGAACAAATAAAACTTTAGCAAAATAAATTCCTTAATGATTAGCTGAAAAAAAAACATCATATCAACCAGTCAGCCTACAGTGGACAGATTTAAACAAACACCAACGTGATGAATCTGTAATGTACCGAACATCTGGAAATCCTGATTGACAGGTAAACAGAACTACCAAATCATCAGCGAGCAATGACCCCAAAAAACTTGTACAGTATGGTTGTGCTGTCTGGGGGTGTACCTTCTACTGATGTAACTTTTCAGAATAACAGAACTATTGTAGAATAGTTATATTTCCTACGTGTGTGAAATCGACTGTGTGTATAAACATGGGTGTCCCTTGGACGGTAGCAGTATTCAGTCTTCCTGCAGTGCCCAACACACTTGCCTTTCTTCTATAAAACCCTGATGTGAACAACAGGTCTAAGAAATCAACCGTTCAGCATCAAATAAACATATAAAATAAACAAATATTATTTGCTCATCTTTGAGCAGCTGGAGGTTTACAGAGAATAAGAGGTCAGGGGCTCAGTGACATCATTGAAAGCTATGGAAGTTAAATCAAGGTCCTTCTGGTTGGGGAACAGTCTGGAATTTCCTCGTGACATGATGTCACAAAAGCAGTTGCTTCTGGAACATGACATCACAATACCAGTTTAGTGATTCTAGCATGTAATGGCCAGAGTGAAGCCAGATTTGGGAATGATTAAAATGGCGCAATGCATTTCTACCCCCAAGACACGTCCAGTCAACATAAAACAGAGTCGTGGAGAGTCAAAGCATCCAGGGGACCTGACCCACTGCGCACGTGCAACGAAACACCCCAGCTGTCGAGTGTTGATTGAGCTACAGAGCCTGGCGGTCCGCCCACAGGTTGTTAGCAGCAGTGTGCATGGTGCTTGTGAGCATGCTCACTGCTGCAGTAAGACAAGCACTGGCAGTCACTCCTGAAAGGCTTTAAGAGTAAATGTGAGGGGAAGAGGGGGGGGTCAGAGAGAGGCGGGGCTTCGGCACAGTGTGACCTGATGAGTCAGGACACACAAGACTACACCCACAGCTCCTGTCACCAAGGGGATTTTTGCAGTGTTGGGATGGAGAGTTGCTTATTATGGGATGTAGGTCCTACTTGCCAATGAGTGACTTATTACACGGGCTGCACACAAACACCGTCTCCCTCTGGGCCTCAGGAGCTAGAGAAAGGGAGAGAAAGAAGAAAAGAACAATGGGAAAAAGAAGAAAAGGTATAAAGCAACAGAAATGAATGTTGACTTTCTGTCTTGCCCATAGAACTACACTGAACAGGTACAGTTTGAAAGGGTGCTACTCAACTCTAACGTCATCACCTGGTGTACCTTGTTATATACCAATGTAACACAGTACTATTACACTTGTGCTTTTGGAACCAGAATACAATCAAAATGCAACAAATGAGTGTCACCATGAGTCATGTGTTACGAGTGTGTTATACATTTCAGGACATGACCAGTATATTATTTATGCTGCAAGATTGTGGTCTAGAATCAGTGCAGTAGTGATGCTGTTCTGGAATCAGTGCAGTAGTGATGTTCCCACCTGTGGCTCCCATACTGGATCTGAACACTTTGTAAGAGCAGCAGCGAGAACAGAAGCTGACTCCACAGTTAGTGCAGTATCTCTGTAAACATACAACACACAGCAGCATCGTTACGGCAACGACGTTACAACAGGACCCAAACAACAGGACCCAAACAACAGGACTGCCCTGTGTTGGGTGGGGGGAGTGGTGACAGCATACCCTTTTCTTTAACACGGAGAACGCAGAGGCACAGCTGGAGCAGTTACCTACATGGGGGAGAGAGAGAGGGAGAGAGAGAGAGAGAGAGAGAGAGAGAGGGGGGGGGAGAGGGAGAGAGACATAGGAATGACAAGAAGATGGAAGAACCAGTTCATACAGACTCCTAAATGAATACGTGAATGAACAAGAGAGTCACAGAGTGAGTGAGTGAGTGAGTTAGTGAGTGAGTGGACGGGTGGAGTCTGACCGGTGGGGTTGGTGGGTACACGCTTGCGCAGTTTCTCCGTGAGCTTGGACACTCTGCTGCGGATGGGCTCATTCCTGCTCAACAAGCCGTTATCAGACACGGAGTCGTAATCAGGACCACCCACGGACACCTCCTCATCATCCTAACACAGAATTAGCGAAAGAGAAAGAGAGAGACAGAGAGAGAGAAAGAGAGAGACAGAGAGAGAGAGAGAGAGAGGCCAACCGAAAAACAGAGGGAATGTTGGAGAGGGGGAGGGAGGGAGAGAGAGAGAGAGAACATTGGAGAGAGGAAGACGAACAGCAAACTTTAAACCTATAGTCACCCACAACTGTTCAAATGTTCCTAACAGACTAGTCATACGGCACCCATGTCCCCATACGCGGCACCACACAGCGGAAGGGACCAGCGGCAGGGCCGGGTCAGCATGCTGCAGCTAAGCCCTGAGGGCCAGGAACCCACACACCGACCTCTCGGAACCAGAGTTTTGACTGTGTAACGGCCATGTTCCCTGCTGTAGTGTGAGTGGCAAGGGGCGGAGCAACACTTCACATGGCGTGCGCTTCAAAATATGGGTATGTATCACACTCCCGCCAGGCACAGGCTCCGCCTCCTAACCTTCGACCCACTCCACAGCCCTGCCAAACACACGGGCCAACCGAGAAGGCAGCGTGAAGGTTCCTTCCACCCACAGCTTGAGGTTGATCACTGAGGTTGAGGTCTGTGATGAGGTTTGTATGCAGCAGGCAACATGCAATTTTGGTTATTTTGCTCTGCTTGACAGTTTGCCAATATGAATTAATTCAAAAGCATACAGAAATAAACACCCAAGCCCGCTAAATATGAAGGTATCTGTTGTTATGATTGACTCAGTTTACCTAATATCATTCGATTAAGAACACAGCTGCAGCAATTAGCTGTAGACCCAAGAGATAAAATCCAGGGACCAATCAGAGCCCAGAAGTGCCAAATTACCAGGGCTTCACCACGGTGATGCTGTGAGTACCAGCCAATACAGTGAAGAAAGACTTGAAGAGGCGTGGTTAGAACACCCAGAGCAAATGATAGGCGGCATGGGTGGGGCACCTTATGAACTATGCGTCTCCACAGGGCTTTGGACAGCCCATAGACTGCTGGCCACACCTATATTCAAAGCGGGGCAGTTACGCGTGGACTTACACCACTCCTTCCTCCACAGGTCAATTACAACATATATATGGTTACTTGGAGAAGATCTTGTAAAAGGTTTGAAATATCATAGCTCTAAATTAATTAAATGACATTACACATGACACGTAAGTGAGCGCTCACACACACACACACACACACACACACGAAATGCTAAAAACCATGTGTTTGTAAGGTTCACCACAATCTCAAACACAGACACAAACCAACACTGCCATTCAAGGTCTCAATCATCACACTGATGAACATGCTCAGACGTTCACAACAGTTGCGTGCAGGTGAACACCCAACCAACCCAACCCCCCCCCCATGCAATAGTGCAGCAGTTCAATTTCTGTTTTTTTTTTATATGAGGTTATTTATCTCAAAGACTGTCAGACTACATCACCAGTTACTCACCACAAAAGACAGCTGTGCTTCCTTAGAGAGGAAAGCAAAGAGGTAAGCAGTGTAAACACACACACACACCCCAACACCCACACCATGCAGACACAACACAAATCATCTTGCCATTTTGCTACAAGCACTTCACAGTCAACTACTTTGTTGTTGTAGTGGTGGTTAGTGGCTACAGGTCATTACTACTGGTGACTTTGAAGCTATTGGTGAGAGTAATTAGTTGAACATGTTAACACTTCTCTAGAAACTCTAAAACCTTTGGTGCCTGTTACCACTCAGACAGTCACACTAATGAAAAGGCGGAGGAGATTCTAAGGTTGAGGGAATTCTAAGGTTGACGTGCTCCCCCTCAGAAGGAGCTGCTCACCTGGAGGGCCAGCTGGTTCTCCTGGTGCAGTCAGACAGCAGGCAAAGGAGAACAAGTCAGACAGAGCTCAGCAGATGAGAGAGAGGGAGAGAGACAGACAGAGAGAGGGAGAGAGACAGACAGAGAGAGGGAGAGAGACAAAGACAGAGAGAAAGGGAAACAGAGAGAGATCTTCATTACCTCTATGGCATCTTTAAACTCGTCATCAGGCTCTGCCTCCTCAGCCTCTTCAACACTCCCTGGTGACAGATCCTGCAGGGAGAGAGCAGACAGACACTCCGTCACTCCACTTCTCCTTCTTTCTCTCTTTCTTCCTCTCTTTCCCTGTTTCTCCACCTCTGACCTCCAGGCTGGGTGGTGTGGGGGTCTGGTCTGGTGGGTTGCCCATGTATTGGTCACACTTTTCTGACCCTCTGTCTGCAGACGGGGCCTGGGTCGGGTCTGGGGGCGGGGCATGGGGCGGGGCATGGAACAGCTCCTTTAGCTGCAGCACGACTGCAGAGAGAGGGAAACAGCAGTTGTGTCACACCAAGCAAGTGTCCAGTCACCATCTGTGTAAATTAACAGGCTGTGCGTTTTTGTGCAATCAAGTGTGTGCATGTGTTAAACTCACTGACCTCTGCAGAAGTTTCTGTTCCAGAGGAAGAGGGCGCTGTTGATCAAAGACAGACTCCAGCCCACAGGAGCAGTGTAGAGCAAACAGACTATCATCAGGAGAAAACCGTAGAACCTGTGCATGTATGCACATCACACACACAAACACACACACACACACAATAAGAATTATTTGTTAACATTTTTGTACAAAATTATCTTTATTGCTATTCAGAGTATGCTCATGAGCTTAGGTGTGTGTGTGTGACACTCACATAGAAGAAGCAACGTGACTCTCCCAATACAACATCTTATACACAGACTCAGCATACACACAAGCCTGACTCAGGAGTTCATCCAACTGCTTCAGTCTACAGCACACACACACAGACACACACACAGTCAACAAGCTTAATTTACAGCTCCATTTATTGTGCGCCCTCACATATTACGTTTAAACACAGGCCTCTATGACCTCACCAGCATGGCTGCTTCCTGTCTTTGACCTCACTAAGACAGCTACTCACAGGCCTCTATGACCTCACCAGCATGGCTGCTTCCTGTCTTTGACCTCACTAAGACAGCTACTCACAGGCCTCTATGACCTCAACAGCATGGCTGCTTCCTGTCTTTGACCTCACTAAGACAGCTACTCACAGGCCCTTGACCTCCAGCATGGCTTCCTGGCGACTCAGGTTGACGGTCTGCAGCTCTCGACGTTGCACTGCGTGGTACCTCTTCTTCTGTACCGCCGTCTCACTGGCAACACACTGGCATCGGTCACCAAGGTAACCCAGCGCAGCTGGGATGGATACCAGCATCAGCAGAAGAGAGAACCAGGCCACTGAGAGAGAGAGAGAGAGAGAGAGAGAGAGAGAGAGAGAGAGAGAGAGAGAGAGAGTCAGAGTGAGAGTCAGAGACATAGAGAGAGTGACAGAGAGACAAAGACAAGTTGAGAGAGTGAGAAAGAGATTGCTGCTTGCTGCGTAGGTGTTTACAGCCTTACCAATTGAATAGAGCTGGGCGATTAATCAATATTATCTATTAATTCGAATTTACAGTTAAGGACGATGTGTTTTTAAGAAAATCGATTTTCTGAGTTTTAATTTTCACCACCGACACTGCACTGTGGGCTCCCGTAGTTCAGTGAGTTTAGCACCTCCCACCCATCCACCCTCAACACACACACACACACACACACACACACACACACACACACACACAAACATGACTGCGGAGCTTGTGCCCAAGAAAAGTGCAACTAGCTCCGTGATCTGGAGTTGGTTCGGTTTGGCGGCGTCAGACGTAGACCAAACAAGTTCTCGCTGTAAGGTGTTTGAAACCGATAGAGGGAGAGTGCGAAGAGTGCTATTATTCAGATGCGTTGTGAATAAAGTTTCCCTCCGTGGGATATTTTGGATTAAGCTGTTTCTGCCTCGGTTACCAAACCCGCTTCAATGGTTTATACTTTCGCGAGTGACCGTAGCGCACCTCGAGCACACCTCGAGCGAACCTGCGCGAACGGTGGCGGCAGGGTTGCCAGGTCCTACAAAAATATCCCACACAAAATCAGGGTAAAACCCGCCCTTCAGAAGCCTAAACTAGCCCAAAGCCCAAAGTTGTCGAGGGGGGGGCGATGGCGAGTGTAAGTTGTCGACCGGGGGGCGGGGGGTTTGGGTGTAAAATGGAGACAAATTAAGTATTATATTGCAATCCATTCTTAATGTTGACTTGTAGCTCCCGGGGTAGCCCAACTCAAAAGTAGCCCAAAAAACCGCACCCCGTGACCCCAGAATCTTTACCCGTGGCTGGATTTTCAAACAAGCCCAATTTGGCGTGAAAACCGCGAACCTGGCAACTATGGGTGGAGGCGTCCGAAACGATATGTGGTAGTATATAATTAAACACCCCTCAAAAACAGGGGAAGGAACATTTACCTGACCAATTTTAATGTTGCTTTGTATTCCAGGTTTGAAAAGTGAATTTAGGCTAAAGTGAGGGCAGCCCTGTTCTTAATCAGAATGTAGACAGCAGACTGTCAGTACGCAACATGCAACAATTGTTAAATTGTATTTGTTTTCCATTTTATTAAAAAGGGCACCAAATTATTTATATCTATTTATTTTTTGAGGGTGTGTTTTATTTATTTATTTAAAGTTTGAGGTTGCATTGTGTCAGTGCTTAAACTATGTTGGAGAAAGCCTTCTAAAAGTTCCTGAATGTTCTCACTTGTTTACAATTGTTTTTTGCTTGTTT